>NC_047148.1:661028-880868 GCF_009829125.3 Periophthalmus magnuspinnatus | reverse complement strand
CCGTAACAGAAGCATCCAAGCAGGAACAAACTTTCATTATTCCTACTGCCCCCATGATAAGTAGTACAGAGGTACAGATCAAGATAATTTGGAAATACTGTCCCATGATGACAAACAACTCCTAGTTAGGTTGACAGCATTAAAAACAAGGATCCAAAATAGATTCACTAGGAGAGCAAATTATATGAAAATAAACAGAACTAAACAAAAAGAAGATGAAGCTGGTAATGAAAATTGTGCATACAGACAGCAATTAAAGAATACTTTGCACGCTAATTGTACCACAAGAATTCGTAATTGGATTGACAAGCATTATATAAATTTTGCTACAGGGGCACTAGACCAATATGTAGACCATGCAATGCATGCAGATAAAGTGATAAAAAACCACAGGAAGGAAAAATACTAGTTGATTTACAAGCTGCATTAGGGTGCGGACGCACCTTACCAAAAGTTACTCTACTTTTTAGTTTAGTTTTACTTTAGTTTGTTTATTATTGCGTCTTGCATACAAAGAATGCCGAGCCCTTAAATTCCACAGCTTATAAGACACCATTAATAAAAATACAATAGTCCAGACGTGTGATACAACAAACAAAAACAAAAAGAAAACAAAACAAACAAAATCTACTAGTTAATGGGGTACAAATTTCTTTCTTGTGTGATACTGGTGTGTGCAAAACCACCATGAAAACTATGAAAACTAAAGTCCCACATATGATACACAGTGGGGAGAGCAGCAAATGGGGAAGTTACACATGTTTCACTGACAAAACCTGTCATGATACAAGATCCAAAGGGAAAGACAATAAAACTAGCTGTATTGTATTTGACTGCCCGTTAAATTTGTTGGGTCGTTATGCATTGGTAGCTTTAGGATTAGTCCTAATCCCAGATAACATACGTAACATACAAGTAAAAATAATGCAAGAAGTTCAAACCAACAACTTATATGTTATTCACCCAGATGATGAGGAAGAACTGTTTCCCTGACATGCATTAGAACTTACACAAGAGGAAGAGGCCATATTAAGTGACATACCACAGTGTTTGTGGTCAAAAGGGCCATCTGATGTAGGTCTGATTAAAGGGGTAATACCAGTAACAATTAGACCCAAATCTGAATACAGACCTTGTGTGAAACAGTATAAATTAAAACCTGATGCTATAGAAAATGGCCATAAAGTGAGTAAAAATAAGCTTCAAAAATACAGTGAAGTATTTAGGACATAGTTTAAGTACTGGAGGCCGTACAATAATAGCAGGACGTAAAGAGGCTATACTTAAAGCACCAAAACCTCAAACAAAGAGACAAATGATGTCATTTCTAGGAGTAACTAATTACTGTAGACAATGGATAGCTAATTATGCTGAAATCACCCATCCATTGAGTAAGATGATGTACTCCGGGTACCACATGCAGTACCCGGTCTAGATTACTAAAATTTGAGGACTTGGTGGAATACCAAACCTTATGTCCAAAGCAAGAAATTATCAATTGCCTCCAAACATTCAAAACTTATTTAGTGAGCGGGAAGGGAATTATAACCTTAGAGGAATGGCAAAATTTAGACACGCTAAAGTGCACACTACAAGGAAGAGCTTTTGTGTCTCAGTCTGTGGGGTCAGATTATGGAATGGGCTGAGTGAAGATTTAAGGCAATGTTCAAATATTAGGCAATTTAAAAAAAAAACTGTATAAATGTCATATTCTGTCCAGATATACCAAAAGAAAATGCTAATTAATGGTATACTTTTTTGTTGATAGAATGGTTCAGTGATGATGTACAGGAAAGATTATGGGGATTTTTGTGATAATAACATGAACAAGGAGAATAAGAATAACAAGAATAATGAATATATAATAATAATAATAATAATAATAATAATAATAATAATAAGAAGAAGAAGAAGAAGAAGAAGAATAAGAAGAAAAAGAAAAAGTAGTTAATACTAAGAAGTAAAGTAAAAGGAAGCTGGATGAAATTTTTGTTCAAAGTTTGAATCAGAAGAACGGGGTGGGATTAAATAAGTGTACACTTCTTCCCACATCCTTTTTGAGAATGTTCAAAGTTTTTTGTGGAAGATAATTTATTTTATGGACTGTAATGACATGTATTACATGATTTATGAACATACTCAAATAAAATTCAAATAAAATTCAAATTCAAATCACATAATTGTATTGAATTGGCAGAAGAGACTACTAAGTGTAGACCAAAAGACATTAAAAGGACAAAATCATACAGGTTATGCAGTAGTCACAGACACAGAAATATTACAAGCAAAAGCGTTGCCCCATACTTATTCTGCTCAGGCTGCAGAATTAGTTGCATTAACTGAGGCATGTAAACTTATGAAAGACAAAATATGTACAATATTTACAGACAGCACTTATGCTTACTCAACAGTGCACACATTTGCTAAATACTGGCAACACCGAGGAATGGTTACTTCTATAGGAAAACCTGTAGTACATGCTGAGTTATTAAAAGCTGAAAAAACTGCTAAAAAAGCAACAGAAAATCTAGTGCATGTGGCTAGTCTAAAAATAGACCAGGAACTTGACATAGGACTGCTAAAAGACATCGGATGTGGTTAAAAAAGGGAGCTAAATTAAATGATGACCAGAAGGAAAACCTATTTTACCAAAAAATCTTTTTAAATATGCAGCAATTTTGACACATGGTGTCTCCCATGTATCAACAGTGGGGATGGTAAAGCATATAGGTCAAATATATACAACGTATGGATTTAATAATTATGCAAAAAAGTTTTGTAGAGCATGTCTCATATGTGCTAAACATAATCCACAAGGAAATTTAAGTTTAAATGAAGTAATCACAAACATAGGGCAATTATTCTGCATTAATTTAAAGAATCACTGCGCTTCTCACCCCCATTAGTAGGATTAGTAGAAAGAATGAATGGTACTATTAAAAACAGATTAAAAAAGTGTATGGAGGAAACTAAAAGACCATGGACACAGTGTTTAAGCTATGGTTTAAATTATAACACTTAATGTTATATATGACCTCAAAAGGTTGTAAAACAAGGGTGATAGCGTGGATAAAATCAATAAACTTATGTATTTAACATGTTTTATGCTCCACTATGGCTGCAATAAATGGCTTCACACTGGGCGAGTTTGGTATGGGATTAGGTACCTATTTAAGTAATCTGTAAGGACTGGCCTGGCCCCTATCAGTGGACACCAAATGCAGAGCTGTGCATTTCCTACGTTTATGGTGAAATTATTAACACGTAAATATGTAATGCAAAGTACAGCTTAATGACTATTGGGACCTTACTAATGATATTCCAAAACCAAGGGTGGGATACATTAGTAGGTCTGACCCAGGATAGATACATGGACCACCGACACAGGCACAAAACTGGACTGGGTTCAGGGTAGGCAGGCAGAGCTCCTAAGCCTTGAGCCAAAACCCAAATCCAATCTACTGGTAACAATAAAATTAACATAAAGGAATATAAGTTGAGCCTAATAAATGGGCAAGAAGTGTGTTGGGATGTTTTTTGCTGGAGAGCTCATGTATCAGGGATAGATCCTATTTACAAATTAATTATATGTGAAATGTTACAACCTCTGAACCGGGTTCTGAGTCTCAGGCTGCAAAGTAGCGGAATAAAAATTAAAGCAACAGTAACTTTTACTAAAGAACAAGTGTTCAATATGGCAACTGGTGTATCTGATTTGGAACAATTGGCTAACAATGATAGAACAGGCATCAAAGTACTTTAATAAAGACTGTGTTGCTTGTACGGGGACCCAGACCGCTTTTGAGAATGGTACCAACACCTCCTGAGTTAACAGTGCAATGTGTGGAGGATATCTTTACTAAAACAGCACCAGAGGCACTAACTAAACCTGAAAAACAGAAACCAATATTTGAGGCCAAATTGCCAAAAGGAAATTACACCTGTATCCAACGCTCAAATTCGGTAACGAATGTTTTAGGTACTATTGATGGAAATCTATGTGAAAAAAATCTGACTACAAATAAAGCACTACCCAGTGGGAAAATACGTAGAGCAAATATGCCAAATGAATTTTTTGGGAGTATGCGCTCTAGTTAATTGATTAATACCTATAGAAGTAATGTCAATAGAACAAGAACAAATTAACAGCATGATTGAACAACAATCTACTGAAAACCATGCGATTGGAGTGCCCAGAGGGGTTTCCTGATAAATATAAATTAGCTAATCAAATTGTCACAGGATTTGAAAATATTCCTTTAATAGCCCGCTATAATTCCAATCACTCCCAATAAAAACGTAGACAGAATCAACTACATCCACTACAAAAATTGGGAAACTACACACAGGAGGGGTTTGAAGCAGTGCACGAGCAATTAAGCGCCACCTCACTTATGCCGCATAGCTGTTGACACGCTCCTGGCAGAACGGGGTGGAGTTTGTTCTGTTATTGGGGCCAGCTGTTGCGTGGTCATCCCTAACAATACCGCTGCAGACGGAAGCCTGACTAGAGCTATAGGCAGCCTGCGTGCGATGAACAGACGCTTAAAGGAGCAGTCTGGGTTGAGTACCCCCTTCTGGGATGACGGGCTAAGGGGGTTTGGGCGCTGCAGAGCACTGGTCTCATCGGTTCTAGTATCAATTGCTGTGTTTGTAGCTATTTTAACCTTGTGTGGATGCTGTTGTATTCCTTGTCTTCGTTCCCTGATCAATAGGTTAATAACCGCTGCCATCTCACCCGCACCTGAGGACAAAGGGGTGCAGATGTACCTATTGGAGGGCAGTGATGACGAGAACCCTGAAGGAGTACTTCCAAATCACAGTTCGATAAACAGGAGGGAATGATGGATTCAAAATATATATTCAAGTTATATTATGTTATCTCACTGTTCATTTTAAAGGTACTGTAATGTAATGTTCACTCTTTATTTAGTCATTACTATTAGTTATAGTCAGTTCACTACTTTATTTAGTCATTATATTCAATTATGTAAACTATGTAATCTGCACTAATGTTTGTTCTTGAGTCTTGCAGAAAATGTCTTTTGAAAGTGCAGGATCCCACGGGAAGAAGGTCACTGTGAAACTGAAACATCATGGGAGGATGTTTTGTGACCTTCTGGAAATGCAAAACAGAAATATTTCTCTGTGAATTTCGTCATATGTTTTTACACTGCTTGCCCCCCCCCCCTTTAGATGTGTATGTAACTAGGGTTTCCTAACTTTAATAAAAGAGGTGAAAGACGGTCTGGGCCCCAGAGAGGGGGTGGTTTGTAACTGGGTTTTTTGCCTCTCCGCTCTTTCTCCTCAATATTGAGACAAAATAATCTCTCTTGTCTTCTCTTCTCTTTTGAACTCTAATATAGGTTGTGAACCTATCAAGAGTTTAAAATCTTTAGCACCATAGCAGCACAGAAGTCAAAGTCTGTCATACAAATGCATAAGGATAATAAAATAGCACTTTTGATTTAAGCTTCTTTATGTGTACATTCAGTCTAGGTTTATCAAGTTTTGTGGGTGGATTTTCGAGATGGTGAACTGAGGCGTTTCTTCAGGCCATTTTGTTCTTGATTGTGAACAGTTGAGAACGCGCACTGCAGTACCCACAACAGCAGAGAGAGGGAGACAAAGGCCTGCCAAATGAAGACAAGATACAGTTACACAGGGCACAGCATTTACAGTTTAAAAAAGCAATAAACAAAACTAAAAATTAATTGAAAACGTATCTAAATGTTTGATACAGTTCTGCTCGTCCCTAATTTGCAGATATAGGCAGAACTCATTTACATTGACTTGAGTAACCTTTTGAGTCATATTTTTTATTGAAGTAACAGTACTCTTACTTGAGTAAAAGTGTTGGTTACTCTTCCCACTGTGAGTAAATCTACAAGTGACGAAAAGTTTATGTCGACAATATGTGTAGTATGTTAATGCTATTGGAAGTATAAATATTTCATTTTTAACTATAGCAAAACATGAGCTCCCAACCAAACCAAGACAACTGTAAACTCCAATGTTGAAAACACACTTAACATTTTTATTATAAAGCTCTGACTTGTTTTATGAGTATAAGCCATTGTGTGAAGCTTTTTGCTGTGCACTGAGTGAGATTGTCCTACTGTGTCTGAGCGACAGTCCGGTAACTCTTTTTCAGTATATGACACGATCATTTGATTTTTACAACTCATAAACTAGTGACAGTATCAATGACCAACACACACTGAGGGGAATCTGTATCTGCACAGCTGCTCTATTACTGTACATTTACATATCAAAACACAATATAAAATGTGTATTTGTATATTTGGATATAAATATAGTCAAAACGAGTGGTATGGGTCAAAATAAATAATATATTTACAAACCACACACTGCAAACAGTGAACAAACACACACACACTTCAAAATGTGTGCTAATGATTACGCCTGTGATACTATTTGACCCACAATTAAGTCAATAGCAGAATAAACCCACACTTACCGATCAGGAACAGCATCCAAGTCCATCAGCACATAAGGTCCTCTGCTCCTGAGTCCACCATGAGATCTTCACTCGGTTCACGAAACCGCTCCGGGTCCGAGATGCCTCTAGTTTAACTTGTACAAACATCCACAGTGTCCCGGTCGCGTACTTCTTTTGTTTTGTCCGTTTCGTCATATTTAAAACGCAAAAACTGCTGCAAAACAGTGCGTAACAGTGCGCCCGAGGGCGGGCCGTCAGGAACGTTAAGGGGATAAACACTTAGCATCATTAGCATCATTAGCGAGTCTTCCACTCCACATCGGCTAAAACTCTGGTAGCGGGACATGAGGAGCCTGTCAATGACGTGGATAAGCTGCGCAAATACGTATGTGAATCACATAATTGGCTGGAGCAGCTCGTCCCCGGTCACACTCACTTAATCACATTTAAAAATAGCGCAGAAATGAATCGTTGTGTGTTATTTTATTTTCAATTCCGGTTCGATTTGTTTGTGCGCAGCACAGATTTTCTGTGCGAGGAGACCGTGTCAGCAGTGCGCCATTGCGCACGCGCGCAGTTTAGAGGGACCAGTGGTCACAGCTCTAATCCTCTTATCATTCACTCTATGGTACTATTATTCCTGATTTATGTTTATTTATTATCCTTATTATATTTATTCCATTCTAGGGCATGTATCTGCGCCACTTTCACTTGGGGCCTACTGGAGCAAAGAGCAGTAGTCTAGATGAAAGTGGACTAGAAGCAGTTAGTAGTGACAGTAATCCTGTGATAACTAAATGAAATCTTATTTTTGGTTAAAAAAAACAAAAACCGCTAAATCGCTAGATCATATTTTACAGGCTGTTATAGATGACGCAAAGATGCGCGCGTGCTGACGTCAGTGCGCACATGCGTGTTGTTGTTGCCAAGCACGCGTTTCTAACACTCTCGTATCTATGCAAACATTGCAAACCGGCTGCGACCAGAAAACTGTTTTTACGAACTTTTTTCGACATTTTCTTCGGAAAGAGAGATAACTTTTGAACATTTTCACCTACACTTCTGAACATTTTTCACCTACACTTCTGAACATTTTCACCTAGACTTCTAGACTACAAGACTTCTGGGAGAAAAAAACGTGAGGTTTGTGACTTCCACATTCACGTTCGGGGTAGTTATTTCACAGTGCTTTTCTAGTAGCATACTTTTACTTTTACTTTACCTATTATTGAAGTAACAGTACTCTTACTTGAGTGAAAGTTTTGGCTACGTTATCTTCTCACTGTGAGTAAGATTACAAGCTTTTGTTGACAGTACTACATTATTTGAACATTTGTGTTTCTTGCAGTACTCTTTAAGATATGATTTCGTTGTGCTATTTTTGTGGTCTGTCATTTGAAAATACCACTTTTTATGCATTATTCAATATTTTATCTTTTAAAAAAACAAACAAAACAAACTATTAACCTTCTGGATTTAACCTTAGACTACCAGAAGACTATATGTTTTCACCTACTGCTTTTTGCAATTGTTGCCTTTCAGCAGCTGAGAATACAGTGTTGTACAGGACACTTTAGAGCAGGGGTCCCCAACACTGTGCCCGCGGGCGCCATGTCGCCCCCAAGCCCCACATGAGTCGCCCACAGACCGGTTCTAAAAATAGCACAACTCACTAATGAGCTGCATCTAAAATTTTATTTTATTCTGTTGCTATTTTTTTAATCACCCTTGCGTTTATATAGATTTAAAAATGACAATATCTTAAACATATGTTCATTATACGTGAAGTTTAGATAAGTTAAGGTGAACTTTGACCTACTCACTTCAAAGGTCAGTATTGTGCACCTGTGACAAAACCAGTGCTCCGCTCGCGAGCGCTGTGAGGATGCGCTGAATGCAGTTTCTTTGCAGGTACTGGGTACCTCCTGTGCATAAAAGCACTGTAACATGTCTTCACTCTGCAAATATAGTTGACCTAAAAACATGACAAATTCACTATATTAGTTCAGGGTAATACATTAGAGTTAGATAAATAATCAAAATACTGTTGATCAAAATCACTGTTGATCTAGTACTGCAGACATGTTAGACACTGAGAGGCCAGAATAACTGGGTTAAGCCAACTACCAATGTATTATTTCAAAACATTCACATGCATTTGGGTTTATTAAAACATAACAAAACAGTATCTTCTAATTTAACATGTATGCAAAGAGCTCAACAATTGCTGTTTTGCCATGTGCGTTCAGCTTTTGGCATAAACTGAAATTTTAGAAACGAACATGAGAAGCGTTTTGGTCTCTACAGTTTTGTCATTTTGGTTCCTTCTGTTGGGTTTGCTGTATTCTTGTATGTTTGTAGCATCAGTGTCTGACACAAATGTTTCTCTCCACAGATCTGTGTGAGACAAAGCCCAGCTCTGCTCCGGACGTCCAGGACCTCCTGCACACGTCCTCACATCAGGAGCTAAGTCCTCACACACTCTTGCACATACAGACATACACATTTACACAAATACACACACACGCCTCCGCCTTGCCTACCCCCGCCGTGTCCCTCCTTGCTACCCTCGCTATGCCCCTACCCGCCACTTCCGCTATGACCCTCCCCGCTACCCCCGCCATGCCCACTCTGCTGCCCCCGCCATGCCCCTTCCCACCGCTACGGCATACACCCCTCCGTGCTGCTCGTGCTATGCGCCTCTCTACTCGTGCTAAGCTGCGCCGTATACGTCTTGCTGAGGCCCGCGTTGCTCCACATGCTAAGATCCACCCTGCTCCTTTTGCGATGCCCCTCCCTGCTCATCTTGCTAAGCTGCTCCGTATTCGTCTTGCTAAGGCCCCCGTTGCTCCTTCCTGCTAAGGTCTCCCTGCTCATCGTGCTAAGGTCCTCTCTGCCTCATTGTGCTATGCCCCTCCCTGCTGCTCAGGTGATCCGTATTCATGTTGCTAAACCCGTGTTGCTCCCCCTCCTGAGGTCTTCCCTGTTAGTCCTGCTATGCTCCCTCCCCGCCGCTCCCCGCCATGCCCACCTCTGCTGCCCCCGCCATGCCCCTTCCCACCGCTACGGCTACGCCCCTCCGTGCTGCTCGTGCTATGCGCCTCTCTACTCGTGCTAAGCTGCGCCGTATACGTCTTGCTGAGGCCCGCGTTGCTCCACATGCTAAGAGCCACCCTGCTCCTTCTGCGTTGCCCCCCCTGCTCATCTTGCTAAGCTGCTCCGTATTCGTCTTGCTAAGGCCCCCGTTGCTCTTCCTGCTAAGGTCCTCCTTGCTCATCATGCTAAGATCTTCTCTGCTCATTGTGCTAAGGTCCTCTCTGCTCATCGTGATATGGTCCTCTCTGCTCATTGTGCCACGCCCCTCCCCGCTGCTCCCGCCATGCCCCCCCCCGCCCGCTCCCGCCATGCCCACCCCCATTGCCCCTGCCATGCCCTTCCCTGCTGCCCCCTCCATTCCCCTCCGTATTCGTCCTTTGTGAGGCCCGCCCTGTTCCTTATGCCTAAACCCCGCGTTGCTCCTCCTGCTAAGGCCCTCTCTGCTCCTCCTGCTAAGGCTCTCCTTGCTCCCTTTGCTACGCTTGCGGCTGCTACTGCGGGGCCCTCAGATCATCCATGTCCCGTTTTCTGTCATTTCTGACTCCACGGATGCCAACTAACTATGACATATGACTGACTAACTATGACACTGTATCATAATATACATAAGTGTTTTGTTGTAAATAGTGTGATTCTTGTGTTCCGTGTGAAACAAAAAAAAAAAAAAAAAAAAAAAAAAATTAAGAAATCTGCAAAAATATGCCTGATGTTAAATTAAGTATAGTGTTGTGTGTATTACTGATCATTCTGTGATTTATGTTGTAAATAGCATGTAAATAGTGTGTGTTTAGTTCTTGTGTTTTAGTGTGAAGCAATCAAACAAAAACATATAAATAAAATGTTAGGTATAAGATATTTTGTTTTCTGCTCCCCCTCTTCTTGTGTCGGTGTGTTTGTTCCCACAGAGCTGGTGGTGACGAGGGCTCCTCCTGGAGCAGACCAGACCAACCCCTCTTCTCTGTTTTTGTGTTTTTGTGTTTGGGCAGCACGGTGGCAACTCTCATGCCTCACAGGAAGGCCTGTGTGGAGTTTGTCATGTTTCTCCCCGTGTCTGGATGGGTTTCCTCCGGGTACTCCGGTTTCCCCCATCAACTAAAACATGACACCCCCCCACCCCCCCCCACCCCCCTTTCAAATCTTTCAAATAATATAATATTCTTAAAGCTACATGTTGTTTTTGTGATTCTTGTCAAAATGCCAATTGAGTGTTTTTGTCCTTTGTGTTCAATGCACTTTGTTCAGTGGAATAGTTCTTGTGAAATATATATAACAGTTACAAACTAATAATACATTAACTTCCAGTACCTGGTTTTCATGATTAAGAGGTCACTATTGTAGCATTTGTGTACACTGCACATAGAGCTTTTATGTGTGGAGTTTGCATGTTTCTGCCTGTGTCTCGGTGGGTTTCAATGAGCAACACACTACATTTTGAGGTGAGAGAATTTTCCTTGTGTTCAAATTGATAGGTGACCAATGAGCAACTTTGTTTCAAGCATCACTAAAATAAACAAATCTGATTGCACAGTAGCCTACTGTTTGGCTCGAGACATAACAAGGGAGTGGTGCCAGGTAGAGACCGATATCCTGTTTAAAAATACAAAGGTATTTAGTGTGGATTTGCCATGGTGACTAGTTAATAGTAATTCCATAGTTTCCATAGTCCCCCCCTGTGTGTGGTGTGTGTTTGTTTGGGTGTGTGGGTGTGTGTGTGTGGGTGGGAGGTCTGCACAACATCTTCATGAGTTCAGGTGCATTCCATAGGTGTGCGCCCCTGGTGGCATGTGTCATTTACCTTCACATTAGTAAATCAAGCTTGATTTACTAAGTTTGATGTAGTGCTGTACTGCTAGAAAATACCTTACAAAAATAAAATGAAATAAACTGGCACGGCATAGAAGGTAAACAGCGCCCGCTACTGGTATTAAAGTGGTTTAGCCACAGATCAAATTGAACCTTCCCAAATACCGAATCATAAACTACAATATCCCACTTTATGTACAACTAAGCAGTGTTTATAGACTATCTGGTTTATAGACTATGAATGTAAAAATGACATTGTTACCTCTGTCTCTGTTATTACGTTTTCACAAGGTATATTTTGTTGAAGTTATGAAGTAGCTACAATTGAGAAAAACTCACCTCGAATGTTATATTTGCCTATTGATATTCAATCTAAACAGAAATAAACAGCTGCGACGAAATAATAATAATAAAAAAAACGTATGTAATGCACGTAACGTACGCGCAAAGACACCGATGGAAGTATGGTCCGTGGTGTAGGCATGTCCCATTTCGACAAGATGGCGGCTACAGTGAGGAGTACACATTTTCGACCGGGTACTTCGATCGGTACTTAGGGGAGTACTTCGAATGGTACCTTCGAACGGTGCATTTGGCGAATTGAGACACAGCCCTAGAGTCATAGATCACATACATCAGCTCCCAGGAGTCCAATGGGAGCTCTCTTAACAGCATCACAACAAAGTGTCTATGCTGTCAGAATAGCTGCAGACCACGTTAGCGAACAGGCTTTTTTAATTTGACGAATCTTATGTGTATCACTGATTAAGAAAATAAAAGTAGCTCATTCCTCCTCTGTAGTCTGCAGCAGAGGACCATCCCGTCTGCACAAAGAGTGAAAGTGTGGGAACGTTTAGGATGTGTCCAAACCGGTTCTGGTTTGAGCCCTGTTTCGTTCCAGGATGTAGACTTGGTTTAGTCCTGGTTTGGAATTAACTCTGCAGCCTGCGCATCCATGAGTGTGGAGCTCTCCTTCGCTGTGGTTTTCCTACAGATTTTACTTTTTCACACTTTTTTTGTTTTCTTGCTGAGGGGGAGGTTCTGAGGACTGGGGATGCTCTGGACAGTTTACAAAATACACTGGATTGAATTAAAGGTTAGGGTATTTAGCCTGAACTCTTGCTGGTTTAAGTACTACAATCACAACTGAACCTGTGTGTCCAGAGTCTTAACCTGCAGAGAGAGACACATACAACTGTTTCTCATTCTCAGTATATGCAAAACTCAGAACCTCCAGAATTCAGTCACTGGACCAACTGGATTTCAGCATTGAAACTGGCAACCCAAAGGAGAGACTCTTGTGAGGCTCATTCTCCTTTCTGATTGAATAATCGTCTTGAGAACCTAAACATCAAATTATAACAGAACGTAGCTATCACATATGTTTCTGGTAAGTATAAATCAGCATTATAATTGTTATCAGTAAAAACTATATCTTATATATCATGTTTATCTTGTTTTGATATTTGAAAACAAAAAAATGTCATATTCTTCCTTCAATCAAATAAATAAATCATATCTAAGTATGTTACATTCACAATGGTCTCAAATCACTATTACTATGTTACTAACCATTACTGAATCGAATGTCACTGCTAATATACAACACTATAAAATTCAAACCAAGACAACGTATAAGTTCTAGTGTTATTTTTATGTTATATTTATTGCATAGTGGAAAATAGTTTGGTTCAGCATTACAGGCAGGTAGTGAAATACTTTGACGTAATCTGCTTAGAGGTATACATGGGAGTCGTGAACTAAAGCGATAAGGCATTAAAGTGACGTGTGTCTATAGAAAAGAAGCTTGAGCATCAATACATTACACGGTCGTTAGATTGTGCTTTGAAAATAATTACAGCTAAATCAGAGATGAAAAAAGACATTCAGGAATAAAATATTTAAAATGCATTTGAGAGTTTAAAATCTTTAGCACCATAGCAGCACAGAAGTCAAAGTCTGTCATACAAATGCATAAGGATAATAAAATAGCACTTTTGATTTAAGCTTCTTTATGTGTACATTCAGTCTAGGTTTATCAAGTTTTGTGGGTGGATTTTCGAGATGGTGAACTGAGGCGTTTCTTCAGGCCATTTTGTTCTTGATTGTGAACAGTTGAGACGCGCACTGCAGTACCCACAACAGCAGAGAGAGGGAGACAAAGGCCTGCCAAATGAAGACAAGATACAGTTACACAGGGCACAGCATTTACAGTTTAAAAAAGCAATAAAACAAAACTAAAAATTAATTGAAAACGTATCTAAATGTTTGATACAGTTCTGCTCGTCCCTAATTTGCAGATATAGGCAGAACTCATTTACATTGACTTGAGTAACCTTTTTGAGTCATATTTTTTATTGAAGTAACAGTACTCTTACTTGAGTAAAAGTGTTGGTTACTCTTCCCACTGTGAGTAAATCTACAAGTGACGAAAAGTTTATGTCGACAATATGTGTAGTATGTTAATGCTATTGGAAGTATAAATATTTCATTTTAACTATAGCAAAACATGAGCTCCCAACCAAACCAAGACAACTGTAAACTCCAATGTTGAAAACACACTTAACATTTTTATTATAAAGCTCTGACTTGTTTTATGAGTATAAGCCATTGTGTGAAGCTTTTGCTGTGCACTGAGTGAGATTGTCCTACTGTGTCTGAGCGACAGTCCGGTAACTCTTTTTCAGTATATGACACGATCATTTGATTTTTACAACTCATAAACTAGTGACAGTATCAATGACCAACACACACTGAGGGGAATCTGTATCTGCACAGCTGCTCTATTACTGTACATTTACATATCAAAACACAATATAAAATGTGTATTTGTATATTTGGATATAAAATATAGTCAAAACGAGTGGTATGGGTCAAAATAAATATATATTTACAAACCACACACACTTCAAAATGTGTGCTAATGATTACGCGTGATATATTTGACCCACAATTAAGTCAATAGCAGAATAAACCACACTTACCGATCAGGAACAGCATCCAGTCCATCAGCACATAAGGTCCTCTGCTCCTGAGTCCACCATGAGATCTTCACTCGGTTCCACGAACAGCTCCAGGTCCGAGATGCCTCTAGTTTAACTTGTACAAACATCCACAGTGTCCTCGGTCGCGTACTTCCTTCGTTTTGTCCGTTTCGTCATGTTTAAAAATAGGAAAACTACTACAAAACAGTGCGTAAATTACACAATTACGTAATTTTACATAATTTTTTTTAAAGGACACCACGAGGGACACGGTCGAATGCCTTCTCCAGATCCACAAAACACATGTGAACTGGTTGGGCAAACTCCCATGAGCCCTCGAGGACCCGATGGAGAGTATAGAGCTGGTCCAGTGTTCCACGACCAGGACGAAAACCACACTGCTCCTCCTGAATCCGAGGTTCGACTATCGGTCGGATTCTCCTCTCCAGTACCCTGGAATAGACCTTACCGGGAAGGCTGAGGAGTGTGATTCCCCTGTAATTGGAACACACCCTCCGGTCCCCCTTTTTATACAGAGGGACCACCACCCCGGTCTGCCATTCCACAGGTACTGTCCCCGACCGCCACGCGATGTTGCAGAGACGTGTCAGCCAAGACAGTCCCACAACATCCAGAGACTTGAGGTACTCAGGACGGATCTCGTCCACCCCCGGAGCCTTGCCACCGAGGAGCTTGCCAACCACCTCAGTCACATCAGCCAGGGTGATGAACGAGTCCGCCTCCGGGTCCCCAGTTTCTGCTTCCTCTTCGGAAGACGTGACAGTGGGATTGAGGAGATCCTCAAAGTATTCCTTCCACCGCCCGACAACATCCCCAGTCGAGGTCAGCAGCTCTCCACCCGCACTGTAAACACTGTTGGTGAAGCACTGCTTCCCCCTCCTGAGGCGTCGGACGGTTTGCCAGAATCTCTTTGAGGCCGTCCGATAGTCCTCCTCCATGGCCTCCCCGAACTCCTCCCAACCTTGAGTTTTTGCCTCTGTGACCGAGCCGCGGCACGCTTGGCCCGCCAGTATTCATCAGCTGCATCAGGAGTCCCACGAGCAAACAAGGCTCGATAGGACTCCTTCTTCAGCTTGACGGCATCCCTTACTTCCGGTGTCCACCACCAGGTTCAGGGATTGCCGCCGCGACAAGCAACGCAGACCTTACGACCACAACTACGAGCAGCCGCATCGACAATAGAGGTGGAGAACATGGCCCAGCCTCCCCCGGGATCAAGGAGAAGCTCTCCCGGAGGTGTGAGTTGAAGACCCCTCTGACAGAGGGCTCCGCCAGACGTTCCCAGCTGACCCTCACAGTGCGCTTGGGTCTGCCAGGTCTGTCCGGCTTCCTCCTCCGCCAGCGGATCCAACTCACCACCAGGTGGTGATCGGTTGACAGCTCAGCCCCTCTCTTCACCCGAGTGTCCAAGACACACGGTCGGAGGTCAGATGACACGACAACAAAGTCGATCATCGACCTCTGACCTAGAGTGTCCTGGTGCCATGTGCACCGATGGACACCCTTGTGCTCGAACATGGTGTTTGTTATGGACAAACTGTGACTAGCACAGAAGTCCAATAACAAAACACCACTCGGGTTCAGATCGGGGAGGCCGTTCTTCCCAATCACGCCCCTCCAAGTGTCACTGTCATTACCCACATGGGCGTTGAAGTCCCCCAGGAGAACAAAGGTGTCCCCGGTTGGTGCACTGTCTAGTACCCCTCCCAGGGACTCCAAGAAGGCCGGGTACTCTGCACTGCTGCTTGGCCCGTAGGCTGACACAACAGTGAGAGACCTGTCCCCGACCCGAAGGCGCAGGGACGCGACCCTCTCGTTCACAGGGGTGAACTCCAACACGCAGCGGCTGAGCTGTGGGGCGGGTGCAGAGAGATCTGGGCGGCAGTCGAAGGCGGGGACCTCGACGACGTCACCTCGCTGGGGGGGAAGGAGCCTGAGCTTGGCGGGAGGTTGAGCGTTACCGACTAGATATAGTCGGCCTCACCTCCACGCACAGCTCGGGCTCTGGAACCCAACTCCTTGAGAGGGGTTGGACTCTCCATTTCTCTGGCGTTGCCCGCGGGGAGCGGCGGCGAGCTGGTGTGGGCTTGCTCATTTGTATTTTAAACACTTTTAATTTTCAATTAAATATTGATTTAACAAAATAAAGGTGTTGTCATTTATTTTTATTTGTCTAATCATAATTATTGTGTAATTTAGATATTATCATTATGGTTACTATGTAACAGAAATGGAATTACCTCATGGAATTCATATGTATCTGCTGCCCGTGTCCAACCAGTAAGTCAAATTATAAACTTTACTTTATTTAAAAAAAACGAAACAAAACTGAAGTCAATTTGTAAAATCTTAAATATAATGATGCTAGTTAAAAAGCAGTACTCTTAGCTGACATGTAAGAGAGAAAGTGTTAACAATCACCTACCACTTTCTCTCTTACATGTCAGGTAAGAGCAGTCACCTCCAGTTTCTCTCTCTAAAACCTTCAAATCAGGCTAGAAATCTAGAGGTAATAATAGACTCAGACTTGAACTTTAACAGCCACATCAAATCAATAACATCTGCAGCTTTTTACCATCTAAAAACATGTCAAAAATCAAATGCATACAGTCAAAACCAGACTTAGAGAGACTTATCCATGCATTTGTCTCCAGTAGGTTAGACGACTGTAACGGCCTGCTCACTGGCCTCTCCAAACGAGCCTTAACACAGCTGCAGTACATCCAGAACGCTGCTGCTCAGGTCCTGACTAGAACCAGGAAGTACGAGCACATAAGTCCTGTGCTCAGGTCTCTGCACTGGCTCCTGTGGCTCAAAGAATAGACTTTAAAGCAGCTCTGCTTTTGTATAAGTCTCTCCATGGCCTAGGTCCAAAGTACATCTCTGACATGTTAGTGCCATATGAACCATCTCACACTCTGAGGACTTCAGGGACCGGCCTCCTGCTGGTGCCCAGAGTCAGGACTAAACATGGGGAATCAGCATTTTAGTTTTCTGCAGCTAAAACCTGGAACAGTCTTCCTGAAGATGTGAGACAGGCCTCTACTTTGACAATGTTTAAATCCAGAGCAAGGCTCCATTTACCGCTGGATTGAATATTGTTGTGCTTATTGAGTCATGTTAGAGCACACAGTAAAATTCTATAGCCTACATGATGCTTCTCCAATGTCAGTAAAATGTTATAAATATATCACAACAAGACCTTAAATTATGTTACCCACACAAACAATCTACACATCAAATGAAAGCTACGGCATTCATCTTTCTGAATATGTAAACCATGTACACCTCTAATCACCACAGTGCTGACAGGAAAGACGTTTTTACAGAGAAGTCAGAAATATGGATTTGGACTTCACTTACCATTGAGCGCTCTGGTTCTGTCAAACATCAACATATTCACACAAAGAGAATATAATCCAGTCAAGAAATTATGTCCACAAAACAAGTTAGATCCTCCATGTCCAATCTGCTGCAGGAAAGTGAAATCTGTTCCGTCACTTTTTTGCATTTCTTTTGTCGATTTCAAGCATAATAAACTTATGACAGCGCCAACTTTGAAAATAAAAATAATGACTGACACATAATCATGTACAGTGTTGTCAGTTTACATTTTGAAGTGTGTGGTTTGTAAATGTATATTTATTTTGACCCATACCACTTGCTTTGACTGTATTTTATATACAAATGTACATTTTATATTGTGTTTTGATATGATATATAAATGTACAGTAATAGGGCAGCTGGGTGTGCAGATACAGATTCCTCTAAGAGTAAACTCTAAATAAAGTCCTCATTGATGTCTGTGGGTTGAAACATTCAAAAGGTATTTTTTCCAAACGTTCTCCAAATGTCTCCATTCGGATAGGTTTGGAGAGGCCTGGACTTACTAATGAGAAAATGAGTGTAAAACTCTCATTTTTATAGATATTGACCTCAAATTTGAAATGTGAGTGGTCAACGAGATTTTCCGTTGATAGTGTATTTTTGTCCCCAGCGACCTACTGCAACTTTTTACACTTTCATTTTAACAAAAAAATGTAGGTGAGGATGAGAAAATGTATTTTATATGTGTGTTCCAAAGTGTATAAATGCATACCAGACATACTTAGTGATTCTGACACCTGTGGGTAAAACTATAGGGTGTTACCATGACCCCAAAGACCCCAAATCTGCGTATATACTACTGAGGGTTCAATAATGGTTATCATTTTAATTTGGAGAGGTCAGAACAAAGGCAATTTCACCAAAATGACCCAGAATGGTAAGGGGTTAAGGGAAATGTTATTACGCAGTTTTCTGATGAATGTGATAATGTTGTTTCCTAATCACAAACATACCCGGATTTGTGTTCTGGTACATTCACACATGTAGAAAACATTGTTCCTTGTGATGTCATATGGTAATACAGTAAGTGCTCTACTGTGTTTTTAAATTCAGCCCATGAAACATGGATCTATTAAAACTTAGAATTAGCCTTGAATTGCCAAACTCTACTGCACTAAATGTAAAAAAATCACCGTTAACTTAAAAAGCACCACTTCTTGACATCACAAGGTGGAGCAGAGCATTTTGAGCTTTACAGATGTAGAAAGCTTAAAGCTCACATGAGTAAGTTTTGTGTAAAATAGGACCTCTACGTAATTCTAGTACTTGGTGCTAAATTACAAGTACCCCCTTTTCCACTTGTAATGCTTGTCTAAACATTTGAACACAATAATCCAAAAGGCTACTTTAATAGTTTTTCACTACTGAGGTCATTTCGTGGAATCTTGGACACAAAACAAGATTCTTTTGTTCTTCACAAAGTAAAGATACAATTTTGTTATTTTTGAAATTCTCTTTACTTTTCCAATGCTCTAGATTATATTATCATGCTACTACGCAAATAGTTACTTTAAATACTATAGCCGCATTTACTTTCTTACAACCCCAAAGAGCTTAGTACATCGACAAATGAACACAATTACAATGCATCACCCCAATTTATTAATCCAGAACAAAATCGACAAAAAGCCAAAACCAATGGGACAAGCCTTAAGTAAAAATCATTGCTTTATGTCAAAACAATTCTTTGGGCGACACAGTCCAGCAGAAAATACTCAAAGCAAAGTAAAGAACTTAAAGTAATGCAGCGGTACGCTGTCTTCTTGGAACTCTGACGTCAAAGACAAATTGGTCCAGCTCTTAAACTAAAAGCTAAAGGAGCACGTTTGGGGGCTGAGACAGGGCATCTGGGCCTTCTTAGAGAGCAGGCAGCCGTGGTCCACAGCTCTATTGCTGCACACTGCAGCCACAGGAGAGGTCCCCTAGTCCTCCTGTGTCCCCTCCCCCTGTCCCTCCAGTCACCGAGTAGGCATTTTCAGGCTTTGACCTCTGGCGGTGCTGTGTAAATCTGTTCGTTGTTGTCAGCTCCCAGGTCCTCTGAAAAACACAGATGGTCAGCACACAAGTGGAAATATCAAGGAGATATTTAAACTTATCAGTGTTAAATTTCCATCCAAGGCCGATTTTGTTCGACACAACCAGCTGTGTAAATGTGCAGGAAAAATATATGCATAAAGCTTTATTTGAACACTGAGGGTACTGCAAAAATGTGACAACACTGCTCTCTACATAGTTGGTAGTAAAACAAGTTTGTGGATGAGGTTGTACTAAATTCCAATTAGGTCATTTGGGGAAAATGAGCCCTACATATCAGCCCAAAAATATAAGCAGTGGTCATCGGCAATTGTTTTTTCTGGATTCTAAACAATCAGTATCGTGAAAGAAAAAAAAAAGTAAAAAGCATATCGGTCAATCTTTACACACAAGTGACCCGTCATAAGCCCCATTCACACATACAGTGAGGCAAATAAGTACCGGTATTTGAACACCCTGTGATTTTGCAAGTTCTCCCACTTAGAAATCATGGAGGGGTCTGAAATGTTCATCTTAGGTGCATGTCCACTGTGAGAGACATAATCTAAAAAAAAAATCTGGAAATCACATGGTATGATTTTTTTAAATAATTTATTTGTATGTTACTGCTGCAAATAAGTATTTGAACACCTGTCTATCCGCTAGAATTCTGCCCCTCAAAGACCTGTAAGTCCACCTTTAAAAAGTCCACCTCCACTCCACTTATTATCCTAAATTAGAAGCTCCTGTTTGAGGTCGTTAGCTGCATAAAGACGCCTGTCCACCCCATACAATCAGTAAGACTCCAACTACTGACATGGCAAAGACCAAACAACTGTCAAAATGCACAAGAGACAAAATTGTAGACCTCCACAAGGCTGGAAAGGGCTACAGGGCAATTGCCAAGCAGCTTAATGAAAAAAGATCCACTGCTGGAGCAATTATTATAAAATGTAAGAAGCTAAACATGACAGTCAATCTCCCTCGGACTGGGGCTCCATGTGAGATCTCACCTCGTGGGGTCAATGATCCTATGAAAGGTGAGGAATCAACCCAGAACTACACGGGAGGAGCTGGTCAATGAAAAGAGCTGGGACCACCGTTTCCAAGGTTACTGTTAGTAATACACTAAGACAAGCATACCCAAAGTCCGGCCCGGGGGCCAATTGCGGCCCGTGTACAAATTTCCACTGGCCCACAGCCTCTGGAATAAAAATAATTATGTGTGGCCCATCAGCACTGTTGATCAGTGTAAAATACATATGTTTCAAGCTCGCTGAGTTTTATCATCAACTGGATAAAGACAGGTTTAAAGAAATTCAAACATTTGCTAAGAAAACGCTGAGTTTGGTTCGACATTTGTATGAGAAGTCTTGGTTATGAACTTCAACAAAAACTGTGCGAGGACAAGTCTAACTGATTCTCACCTGTGTGACATTTTGCACATCAAAACCACTGTCTTTTGCCAGACCTGGTTTATTTACTACAGTCCAGATCTCAGTTTTCACCCTTCACATTAGTGCAAGTTATTTGTTCTCCTTCTGAGGTGAATAAATCCTAAAATCTCAGTGAATTTATTTTATTGTGATTATCAAAACCACAGTTTAATGTTTACTTTTTTTTTTAAAACATTCATTTTGTTTTTGAAAGGTGAAAGCCATTTGCAATAAAAAGTAAAAAATAATTAAATAGTTTAATTTGCATTTAATATTAATGGTTCAAAGAATGATCACACCGAATGTCGGCCCCCAAACATTTTCACATCACCAAATCTGGCCCTTTTTGCAAAAAGTTTGGACGCCACTGCACTAAGACGTCATGGTTTAAAATCATGCATGGCACGGAAGGTTCCCCTGATTAAACCAGCACATGTCCAGGCCCGTCTTAAGTTTGACAATGACCATTTGGATGATCCAGAGGAGTCATGGGAGAAAGTCATGTGGTCAGATGAGACCAAAATAGAACTTTTTGGTCTTAATTCCACTCAGGGAGAAGAATGATGAGTACCATCCAAAGAACACCATCCCTACTGTGAAACATGGGGGTGGAAACATCATGCTTTGGGGGTGTTTTTCTGCACATGGGACAGGACGACTGCACTGTATTAAGGAGAGGATGACCAGGACCATGTATTGTGAGATTTTGGATTTTGATTCCCTCAGTTAGAGCATTGAAGATGGGTCGTGGCTGAGTCTTCCAACATGACAATGACCCGAAGCACACAGCCAGGATAACCAAGGAGTGGCTCCATAAGAAGCATATCAAGGTTCTGGAGTGGCCTAGCCAGTCTCCAGACCTAAACCCAATAGAAAATCTTTGGATGGAGCTTAAACTGCATGTTTCTCAGCGACAGCCCAGAAACCTGACTGATCTAGAGAAGATCTGTGTGGAGGAGTGGGTTAAAATCCCTCCTGCAGTGTGTGAAAAACTACAGGAAATGTTTGACCTCTGTAATTGCAAACAAAGGCTACTGTACCAAATATTAACATTGATTTTCTCAGGTGTTCAAATAATTATTTGCAGCAGTAACATACAAATAAATTATTTTTTAAAAATCATACAATTTTTTTTAGATGTCTCTCACAGTGGACATGCACCTAAGATGAACATTTCAGACCCCTCCATAGTTTCTAAGTGGGAGAACTTGCAAAATCACATGGTGTTCAAATACTTAGTTGCTTCACTGTAGTTCCCTGTAAATTACCCAGTACAAAATGCTAGAACACTCAGCAGTGTCTCCCCCATTCACACATACACCTGTCCGAGAACATTGCCAGGTCTGGTCTGTTCACACTTAACCTGGCACTTGGCTCTCTGCTCTCTCACATAGGAATGTGCTGCTGCATCATTTAAAGTGTACCGTATTTTTTGGGCTATTAGGAGCACTTAAAATCCTTTAATTTCTCCAAAATTGACTGTGCGCTTTCTAATCCGGTGCGCGCCTTATGTATTACATATAACCTACGAAGCCGCACCGTTTGATGGATTGTCGGAGCATTACAGCTACCGTAGTCAAGAGCCTCGCAAAGTAATATGTGTGTAACTACACCAAAATGGCAAGAAAAATATCACGGAAAAGGAGATCCGGCCAGAACAACATGGATGAGGTCCGCCTCACCTTTGACTTTCCCGTGAACACTGCTGTCGAGAAAACAGGGGCCAGTACGGTATCAATATGCACCGCAGGGAATGAGAAGTCATCTTTCACTGTAGTTCTCTGTTACCAGGCTAATGGCCAGAAACTACCACCCATGGTCATTTTCAAGAGGAAGATTTTGACAAAAGAAAAGTTTCCAGCCGGCGTCATCATCAAGGCTAACCTAAAGGGCTGGATGGACGAGGAGAAGATGAAAGCTCAAGTGTCGCCCGAGCTTTCAGGAAGGCCGGAATCATCACTGCACAGCTAAGTAACAGCGACGAGACTGACTCAGATAATGACGAGAAGGATCCGGCTATGTTTGATTCCGTAATTTGACTGTTTTGTTTCACTTAATGCGCCCATAGACTGTATAAAGAAGTGGACTAAGAGTGTGATGTCACCCATAGCGTTCAGTGTGCTTTATAATCCTTTATGGGTCTATTTTATGTATGAAAATAGACCCATTCATTGATATAGTGCCTTGTAATCCGGTGCGCTTTATAGCCCAAAAAATACGGTAACTAAACACCTAAACCCGCCCACAACCACATACTGCAATAGAGCTAAGAAACTGGGCAGTACCTGAAGAATTAAAGGGATAAGTGGGGGGGGGGGAGTCTAACAGGTTGGTCTAACAGGTTTCCACACTTCAAACTTCGCCCCTGCAGCCATGTATTTGTTATTAGAAACACCTGGCTGTAATCAGGGCAGTCTTTCATGATGTTACCAACTACCTGAAATTGTAGAGGTCATTAGAGGCAGCAAAACTTAAAATGTATATGTTTTTGACCAGAAAATTGCAAATTTACCTAGTTTGCATTGAAGTGGCCATAAAATGACTAGGAATGGTAAAGGTAATGCTATTCGAACAGCATATACACAGTTTACTAGTGAACAGGTGGATTTAGTGTTAAGTTCCACTTTAAACAGAATGAGAATAGAACATAACCATCTAGTGTAAGGAATCAAAGCTAGTACCTAAGGAAACCAAGCAGCCCATTTGACACAATGTTGACAAAGTCAGCGGGAAGCGCTCATATCCCCAAACACACTCTTGGCATTGAGCTCTATCCAAGCACCCATGCCGCAGGCATGAGACTTATTTATTACTGCTAAAATGAATGGAAATGAATGAGTCAATGGGGGGCCCCAACGTCATGGTGAATGACGGGCGCTTTGCCATTGACCCCACAGTCATGTGGGGAAAGTCGAGAGTTTTTAAAACACGCATGTCATTTTAATGTTATCGGACATATTCTTTTTGCTAAAAATATAATTTTTAGTATTAGGCCTGAGCCCCTATAGGACGTAGGGCCTATTGCTTCCGCAACGATCGTTGCAGTCTGCACGCAACTTTGTGTGCCCCGTCGCCACCTGCCCTGACTCCAGTATCCTAGCAACCCATGCCATAGTCATGGGATATGCATAATTGTTCTTGCCAACATGTCATCGTCAACATTGAGTCAAAGGGGAAAGGCAGCGCTCATGTCCCCAAACACACTCCTGGCATCGGGCCCTATCCAAGCACCCATGCCGCAGGAATAATGAGATACAATATTTTATTTCAACCACATGAGTTTGTATCATCTTTAAGGCTTTTTAAAAAACAAAGTGGGCTGAATAGAAATGACAAGAAACTGGTTTAGCCCTGATGCACACCCAATACATTATGCATCCTAAACCAGCCCTTAGACATTGTGCACAAACACACACACGATAGTTGCAGTGTGCAGGTCTCACCGGGCAAGACACACTTCCACAGACCATAGGTCTTGCCAACAGCGGTCTGCCACAGCCTGAGAGTTCCGTCCTCTGAGCCGCTGGCGTACAGCTCCCCGTCCGGGCTGAAGCGGACACAGTGCACAGGGCCAAAGTGACCCTTGTATGACTCTGTAACACATCACATTACAATATCAGCTGGTCATGCACATGAGTGATATAATGAAAATTCTAGTACAGACTGATCTTGTTTGGACCAACCACCTTACTTTGTATGAAAATTAGTAAAGCAGTATCTTCAGTTCAACAGAGGGGGGCACTGTACTAAATGTGATTATTAGAGCTGTAGTCAACAAAAGAATTTCTTCGTTGACTGAAAACTTACGTATTTGGTATTTATGTACATATGTATCTGACCCAAACTGCACTCATAAGACTACACCTGCATGAAAATTCATGCAAAAACTACTGTGTGCAGAAAAACGTACTAGGAAACAATGTATGTATTTATATAAACACAGATTACAGAAGTGAACCATGAATTTAATCTGCCTTTTTACATTTAACCTCCTAAGACCCGAGTTCTTGCGTGACATGTTTTTTTTTTCTAATTCTCTTGGTTATTTGGGCTGACTGGGATCTGATGAGTGTAAATACAAAAAATAATCTTTTTACATTATGTAGTTTCTGAGAAAAGTGATGTAAAACGAATGTCCTCATATGTGGACATTTTAATCATTTTGATAAAACATTTGAATAATGATTTGTAAAAAACTATTAAGACCCTGAACACAGCAACATTTGTCCTGAATGTAAAAACAAAATTAGAAACAACAATGTCTTGGAACAATGTGTCTCATGTGAAGAGCTGCTGACAGGAGCAGGAAGACATATGCCTTTACAAAAAAACAAATTTAAAAAAATATTCTAAACATTCTAAACTCTTTTTCTAAATTGAATATATTTACATTGTTGCTGTTCTTGTTGCTGTTATTCTTCTAAAAGTTTGCATTGTGGCCTAGACAAACCAAAATATGTTGTCCACATATGTAGATGCCAGTTCTGAGGAGGATAAATACCAAATCTTCAGCTAACTCATTCACTCACTCAACTAAGACTCCAGACCATTTAATGGACAAGATTATTAAACTGCAGTCTTGAGGCTTATAGGGAAACGTGGCTGTAGTAGCGACTGGTGACAAAAAAAAAATCATCGCTTAGATATACTTTTTTCAATATTGTACTTTTCTAATGCAGATGCAATGTAGAGCACTATACTCAAAGTATTTGAGAGCAATTTCATATGAATTTGGGGGGAAATGCAAGTCCTACAAATTGGTCCAACAATAATTACACCTGAATTTTAAGAATTGGAGCATCAGATGGGGTCAGCATCATTAGATCTAAAAGTCCAAATCTCATGTTCAAGACATAAACCAAGGTCACTTATTGCCAATTTGAGGAACGAGGTCTCACAATTGTGAGCAACCTTCCTGTGAAATGTACATTCAAGTGGGACAAAACCTCTAAACTCACCATATTTCAAATGTAGCTGCTAAACTGGGCAGTACCTGGAGGACTAAAGGGGAGACTGAGGGAGAGGAGGGGTGGGTCTGGACATATGAGGACCAGTGTGATTGGTCCAACAGGTGTCCACACTTCAAACTCTGTGCCTGCAGCCAGTACTGGAAATTGCAGAGGCCACTGACGGCAGCGCAAACTTGGGTCCACATCAGAAAGCTGAAATTGTATCTAGTTTGCACTAAAGTTGTCAAAAATGACTAGGAACTCCAGATAATGCTATTAAAAACACCATGTACACAGCTTAGCAGCAAAACAAATTGGACTGAGTTTTCAGTTCCACTCTAAACTACCACAGAAGTAGTTTAACTTCCTAGGACCAGGCATCCACATATGTGGACAACACATTTTGGCTTGTCTAGGCCACAATGCAAATTTTTAGAAGAACAGCATACACGAACAAGAGAAATTAATAAAGCATGTCATGGCACGGGAAGGACCCAATTTGACAATGTGGTGGAAAACTGCATTGGACATTTATCGAATGGAGGAGATGACGGCATTGGTGAATGACAGACAAGGTTGGTTTGTGTCCTGTTGGGAGAAGTGGGTGGAATATGTAAATCTAGAAATGCCCAATTTTATTTAAGAATATGACAAAATGGAAGATTGATGTACAATTGTGGTCGCTCCCTTTCGTTCCACTAGTGTTATGTGTTCTGTGTTATGGTGGAAATGATGGGAATGGTTGTTGAGAGAAGGAAAAAATGTGTATGTTAAAAGTCTCCACCATTGTAAAACACTAAAATTCATAACTAAAGAATAAAAAATAAATAAAAATAAAGCATGTCATGCAAGAGCTTGGGTCTTAGGAGGTTAAAGCATCCACGCATCTTGAGTCCCTTCCCCTTCAAAACCTACTATCTTTAGTCCCATAACCCACTTTATCCCCAAGCCCCTCACCCAGCTCCTCCTTGGTGCTGTAGTCAAACTTGTAGAGCTTGAAGTCTTCTCCTCCAGCTACAAAGAAGTCCTTCTCTGGGTGCAGGGAGGCCGAGTTGATAGGAGCAGGGGCCTCCACACTTTTGACGAGCTCCAGGCTATGAAGAGAAAAGCATTGTGAGGAACGACCACGAACCAGACCTAACTCACTACTGCCAGGGAACACCTATATTTCAGGTAAAAGGCCTTGTTCCTGTGTACTTGAGCAAAATGTGTCTTGCCCCAGAACAAATGCATTGCATTAGCAGCTCTTGAGGTCAAAATACCTCAAACAAGCCCTGCTGTTAAAAGTTCAGAAAGCTCAGTTTTCTCAATTTTTTTCCTACAGTCATTAACAAAAGCCTGCAAAAATCACAAATTATGAATAATCCAGAGGGTGTCAGCTGGCATCAACCCATTGGCCACATTTAGGTCAAAGCCTCATTTAATTATGATCTAAAGTAAAAACCCAAAAAGTTAATACTCTCAACAATGACTTTAATGTAAAAGTGCTGTCTGAGCTTGTGGCTTTCAGATTTCTCAACTTGTGTGTTTCTGGTAAGCATCTGATGACCACAAAACTCTTTTACACATTACTAGTGAGGAGATCAGATAAATAACATATACTCTATAAAGGGGATTGGCTTCACCATTCATTTGTATGAGAGCCCTGGTCACAAATCCACTGACACTACTCAAAACTACATTTCACCATCCTAATAAACCTTTATTTTCATTGCAAGACATGCCCGCTCATTCTCACCATCACTTGAGTTCTGGGTGATGATAACTATGTAACCCACGTGCCCCACCTATTACCGCACTGGTGAGCGCTATATTACCTGGCGCGCCCCTGTCACTTCCTGCTTCTGGTGCTCCTGCTGCTGCTCACTGTGGCTCGTGCTGGTTGTGCTCTGGAGTCGGCGTGCTCATCATTTAAAGCCTAAATCTGATTCTACTCCTTTCATACAACGCATTCAACCCTCCGCTCAGTGGTCAGGTCAGGACGATTTCAACATCACCTGTGATAGCGAGCTAACCATACACCACATCGTGGTAGGAGATCAAACTCTTCTCTTTTACTGAATTTAACTTTATGGCTCCCTACCGAATCTAGTCCTGAGACTTTTTGCAGTCAGTCTGCCTAGCCTACATTGTGTTACAACTAGCAGGATCACTAACAAGCAAAGCTAGTTCTGTTCTGCTCTGACAGTAAAAATCTGGTACAGCGCTTTAATGTTATGGCTGAGTCCTCATGACCATGACCCAGAGTGTGCAGCACCTGAGTGCGTTGTAAAAGGCAATGCTCTTTCCATAGGTGATGACCACGATCTCTCCGTCTGCCACATACTCCATACTGCTGACCGACGTGTCAAATGTCAGCGTCTTCACCTCCTCCATGGAGCTGCGGTCCCACAGCCTGCAGGGAGAAGGCTGTTAGCACTAGGAAGTGGGCACACACTACAGAACAGAGTAAGGAGTACCTAAACACATCAAAAGTGAAACAAATATTGAAATGGTATAACTAAAATTGAGTCTTTCCTTGCCAAGAAGGAGGGTGTAGGGACTGGAGGTGCCCTGGGACAGAAAAAAACATTTTCAACCACTTTTCCAAAGCATTTTATCTTGTTTTATCAAATCAAAACTTTATACAGCCCTGTGAAAAGACTGCTGTTATTGGAGTGTTTCCAATTCTCCTATGAAGAGACCTCAGAAGTGGCTGATGACCACTGGGCTCTTCAGCTATACTAGTCGATTGATCAGCTATACTAGCCGATCATGATGTACCGATGACACGTGAAGCTCTCAAATCTACTTTGATCCATTCATTCAGAGACAGTACTCTCAGACTATTTGTTGTCTTAATCCTGTCATACACTACAGGAATTTTTCAATCCTTTCAATTATTAAATGTGCAACAAAAAATGCAGATCACAGACACAAAGAGAAACATATGACTAGCTTTGAGACGTGTTCAACAGATCAAAGCAGTGTACTTCAAGTTTAGAAGTTCAGAGAGTTGAGTAATAAAGTACTTCACCCTTTCCAGAGTTTGTGTCTTAGGCCTCTGTGTCCATCACTTTGTCTGATGGTCGGTATTATTGGCTATTGCTGTGGTGATGTTTTGTGGTTACAATTTGACAGAGCAGCTCAGAGTTGTACTGACACCACACGAGAGGATTGCAGCGGATTCAAAATCACATGAGTCGTGTCACACCACCCTGAAGTCGGGAAAAGCAAATCGGGACCTAAATCTGGCAAATTATCCTGCAGTGTAAGGCGGGCTTTAGACAGCAGTGACACATCTTATATCTCCCACTTCACGATGCTCAGTACAAGTGATCCACCTCTAAATCATGATGGGACAGTCCCTAGTCCTGTTCAGTTTTAGACAGCTTTATCATAGTCCAGTATAGACCTTATGGATGTAGTCCTTGTGTAGTTGTGTGTGTAGACTGTCTGGACTGTACTGACCGCACGGTTTTGTCCTCCGACGCGGACAGGATTTGCTTGTCACTGTTGCACCACAGCGCCTTCTTGATGGCTGAGGTGTGTCCCGCAATCTCCTGAGGGGCTGCACACAAGGGACAGGGCTGAGGGAGGGGCTGGCAGCTATTAAGTGTATGGCTCTTTACTAGGTTTCATTCTGCTATTTAATGTAGGTCATGCAGTTTAACAATATTGTACATTTAGAATCATTTTTGAGGGAATAGTACAGCTTTTATTGTGTCAGTGGCATAAATTATTCACAATTTTATAGTTTATAGTCTATATTTTCTTCAGCAATACATCAGCATACACTTCAATGAGAGAGAGCTTTTACCGGCCTCTGGACTGCTTAGGTCGTACACACGCAGCAGCTTGTCGTTCCCTCCAGTGAGCAGACACGAGCTGTCCTACAAACATACAACAATCATATAAACACAACAGTCAAAACAGTCCTACAAACACAAAACATTCTTACAAACACACAACAGTCAGAGCAGTCCTAAAACACAACAGTCCTAAAACAACTACAAATGTGGGACAGATTCAGGATAAGCAGTGCAGTTTTCGTCCTGGTTGCAATACACTGGACGCGACCGGGACAGAAGTTTGCCCAACCAGTCCACATGTGTTTTATGGTTCCGAAGAAGCCATTTGACTGTGTCCCTCGTGGTGTCCTTTGGTGGGTGCTCCGGAAGTATGGGGTTTGGGGCCCTTTGCTAAAGGCTGTCTGGGCCCTGTATGACCAGTGCAGCTGTGTTTGCATTGCTTGCAGTAAGTCAGACCTGTTCCCAGTGCATGTTGGACGCCGCCAGGGCTGCCCATTGTTTTTATGGACAGAATTTCTAGGTGCTGGAGGACGTGTTTGGGGTGGAGGGGGTCTGGTTCGGGAACTACAGGATATTCTCTGCTGTTTGCAGATGATGTTGTCTTGATGGCTTCATCGAACCAGGACCTGCAGCACTGGGGGGGGTTTGCAGCCCAGTGTGAAGCGGCTGGGATGAGAATCAGCTCCTCCAAATCTGAGGCCATGGTTCTCGACCGGAAAAAGTGGCTTGCCCTCTCCGGGTGGTGGTGAGTCTTTGCCTCAAGTGGAGGAGTTCAAGTATCTCGGGGTCTTGTTCACAAGTGAGGGAAGGATGGAGCGTGAGATTGACAGGCGGATCAGCGCAGCGTCTGCAGTGAAGCGGTCGCTGTATCGGGCTGTTGTGGTAAAGGAGCCAAGTCGAAATGCAAAGGTCTCGATTTGCTGGTCAATCTACGTTCCTACCCTCACCTATGGTCATGAGCTCTGGGTAATGTCCGGAAGGACAAGATCTCGGATACAAGCAATCGAAATGAGTTTCCTCTGCAGGGTGGCTGGGCGCTCCTTTAGAGATAGGGTGATGATCACATGGTAGGAACTCGGAGTAGAGCTGCTGCTCCTCCACATTGAGAGGAGCCAGCTGAGGTGGCTTGATCATATGTTTGGGATGCCCCCTGAACGCCTCGCTGGGGAGGTGTTCCAGGCATGTCCCACTGGGAGGAGGCCCCGGGGAAGACCCAGGCCATGCTGGAGGGACTACAGAGGTTTGCAAAAGTATTCATACCCTTGGAGCTTTTTCACATATTGCCACATCAGAACCACACATTTAAATACATTTTCTTAGCATTTTATGTGAATGAGCAACACAAAATGGCACACAATATGAAGTGGAAGGAAATATTTTATACAATTTATTTATTTATTTTTTATAAAAAACTTAAAGTAATTCAGCCCCCTTTTTCTTGAATGCAACCAGTTGCTTTTTGAAGTTGCCTGATGATTTTGGAAAAATTGAATGTTGATCTAATGACTAAAAAGAGTCCACTTGTGTGTAATCTTGTCTCTGTATAAATGCAGCTGTGCTGTGAAGGCCACGGACATTTGTTAAGAGAGTGTTTTGGAGCAAACCACAAAATTAAGTCAAAGGAGCACACCAAACAGGTCAGAAAAAAAGTTGTGAAGTTTAGTTGTAAGTTGTGAAGTTTAAAGCGGGGCTTGGATCAAAAAATTTCCCAAGCGTTGAACATCTCAAGGAGCACTGTTCAATCCATCATCCGGAAATGGAAAGAGTATGGCACAACTGCAAATCTACCCAGACATGGCCATCCACCAAAACTTACAGAATGTACAGGAAAAGCACTCATCAGAGATGCAGCCACTCAGATGCAACTTTTGCAAGCCACTGTACATCTCTTGGCTGGCCTGGGAACGCCTTGGGATCCCACCGGAGGACCCAGCCCCAGATAAGCGGAAGAAAATGGAATGGATGGATGTGGGACAGAGTCAAAGAAAAACAACCATCAGAGTGCCACCTATTTAGTCTCAAATATGAACGAGTTCCACTATAAGTGTTTCAAATATATTTTGACTTTTAAAAACAACTGTTTTGGTATTGACATCCTCATGAAAAGATGGAGGGCAGGGGGGGCAGTCCACCCATTCAATTAAAAAAAACAAACAAAAAACACTATACATTACATTTCAGAAATTTAGCATTTTTTCTGATAAATATATTTTGGGCAATATACTGTCTATAAGACTAAAACTGATTTTCAGAAGGGATACTATTTCAAACCTTATATACCACAACTGTGGAAAATTAGGTTGTTCCAAGTTTGACATTTCATGGCATACAAATTCTAATGGCATCCTTTGCCATTTGCTACTCCTGCCCATGCAAATGTTTGGTGAGGTGAGAAGAGCAGTGTGGTACTGACCTGGGTGAAACTGACAGTCTTCACGATGTGTTTGTGAGCCAGCGTCAGCACCTCATCTCCACTCACCGCGTCCCACACTTTCCTGCCGAGAACAAGAGCAGAATGCCGAATGAGAAAATGCTATGTGAAATGAATAAATTATATTTTACAGTCAAATTTTTTTAAACAAAATTGACCATACAATGAATTCATGATATAAAGCATTGATAAAAATCAGGAACAGGTCCTTTAATGGAGAAGTCTAGAGCAAAGATGTAAGGAAGTTTTGTATAGTTTTAGTATAAAATGGCACTGATAAAAAGTCTGTATGATCATGAAATCAGTCCTGAATGCCATTTTATTTTGTTTTTGAAAAGAACGAATGTTGCCATATTACCCAACAAAAACTCTGAGATCAACAGCTGCATACTGATGTGTCCTTGGGCTAGCCACTTCACTCACCTGGCCTGGATCATGTGTGAGTGAGTGGTGGTGGTCAAAGGGGCCAATGGTGTATCAGTCTACACCAGGGCAGCTGTTGCTTATCACCAAACAGTATAGGGAGTGAATGACTGAAATTGTGAAGTGACTATGAGCATATGAAAAAGTGCTTCATAAAACTAATAAATTGTATTTTTATAAGACCACCAAATGTGCTAAACTTAACGGCATCTTACAAATCTTGTTTATTATTTCTAATGATATTGCTTTGTAAACTGTAGGTGCCTGCCAAGACAAAAATATTCAAAATAAAACTTAAAGCGCTTCACTGGCCTGTGAAGTCTTTGTCATTATGGGTTAGACCAGTGGTTCTTAACCTTGTTGGAGGTACTGAACCCCACCAGTTTCATATGCACATTCACCGAACCCTTATTTATTGAAAAATACTTTTTTTTTCTTCAAATTCAAGACATATGTATGTTTTACTGGTGCACAAAATAAATCGAGCATTAACATCACTGTGTTCAAAGAATAAAACCAATACAATGCATGAACTCACAACAAATTACATACATATCTTTTCACAAAGACATGACCTTTTTTAATACTACCACACTGAAATGATTTTAATTTTTTACTTTATGTATTCCAATAATTTATGCTATTTATTATTTTTTTACATTTTAACACACACCCATCACCTAATTTCCACCAGGCTACAATAATAATGAATATTTACTGCAAATCAGTGTGACTTCTGCTGTTGCCTTTGAGAGACCAGTTCAGAAACGCATGGCTTCACCTTGGCCACTCTCATGTCATTTTCACAGCAAAGTCTGTTCCTTTTCTTCATTTTTATGTCGTTTTATGTTTTTATGCCATTCAAGCAGCTCATTTAAGTTGGGCAGGTACTTCGATAGGCACAGCAAAGGGTGCATTTGTCGAATTGGGACACGGCCAGCGTCTGAAGACGCTCGCAGTCTGCGAATCATATGAGTCTGGTGCGTGTCTTGACCTCCGCCGAACCCCTGAGACTGACTCACCGAACCCCTAGGGTTCCATCGAACCAGGTTAAGAACCACTGGGTTAGATAGACAGAAGCAAGGCTGCCAACCTCTGACCGCCACCAACACTCAGGCACGCACCACATTCATACTCGCCACGTTGGATTTGGTGTCTTGCTTAAGGACACAACAACAAAATTTGTACTGAGCGGGAATCGATCCTCTGACCTTCAAGTTGGAGGACCACTGCTCTAACTCATACAGTGTAACATGAGCAAGATGAGGCAGGTCGGGTTGGGGAGGTGGGCTTGAGCTGACGGATGGAGCAGTGGGAGGGGGCAGAGAGAGAGAGGTGAGAGAGGTTAGAAAGAGGAGCAGAGGGAGGGAGCAGAGAGAGTGGGCAAGAGAGAGGGCAGAGAGAGGGGGCAGACTCACGCTGTGAAGTCAGCCGCGGCAGTCGCTGCTTTGGTGGCGTCTGCGTTCAGGGTGGCTCCCCAGACTGCGCCTTTGTGACCCAGAAACGTGCCGATCCAGTCTCCTGTGTCTCCCTGGCGCAACATGGGCTTGCCATCTGCAGACAGAGAAAGCACACAGTAGTTCAGCTGCAAAAACAGATGTGCCATAGAAAAAAAATCAGACTTTCAAGGCCATATATCTGACTTTCAAGGCCATATATCTGATTTTCAAGGTCCTACACACGTGGACAAAACTACAAAAAACTCTTGACTACAGTTGCACATATTATTCAGAAATTTAAGATCCATGGGACTCTATGGATCCCCTGGACATACCCCCAGGAGGAAAACTGATGACAAACCAAAGAGACGGATAATACGAATGGTAACAAAAGAGCCCAGAAAAGGTTCTACACAGATTAAAGGTGAACTTCAAGCTCAAGGAACATCAGTGTCAGATCGCACCATCCGTCATTGTTTGAGCCAAAGTGGACTTAATGGGAGACGACCAAGGAGGACACCATTGCTGAAAACAAATCATAAAAAACTGATTGGGATTTGCCAAACTACATGTTGACAAGCCACAAAGCTTCTGGGAGAATGTCCTATGGACAGATGAGACAAAAATGGAACTTTTTGCCTGACTTGTGTGAGAGTTCAGCTCAACCCCTTTTTGTTTAAAGTTGTGTGACTTTGTGTAAGAGTTCAGTTTATTCCTTTTTTTAGGATTCAGTTCAGGTTCAGTTTGTAATCACGCAAATCCGTAATCCACAGATCGCGGAGCAAAACAAAATATATATTAGTCCTACCAGCTCGCCATCAGTAGAGAATCTCTGTTCAGTCCCATGAAAAAAACCTGACCATTGAGTCGTGTGTGAGAAGAATGTGAAAAATAACGTTTAAAGCCGAGTAGTTGTCATCCAGTCCAAACGCCAGTTGCACAGACACAGTGAGGGCGGAGTAGGAGGGGCGGAGGAGCAGACAGGTACAGAGCTGCTCCAGTCATTTATTTGCCAACCAATTGGGAGTGAGCCAATCAGGGTCAAACACTGACTAGTTAAGGGTAACCCTAGATGGAAGGGGTTACAAAGGCACATCAGTTCTATGTTCACAGACGGAAAAATGAAGCATATCAAGAAAAGAACACTGTCCCTACTGTGAAACATGGAGGAGGCTCTGTTATGTTCTGGGGCTGCTTTGCTGCATCTGGCACAGGGTGTCTTGAATCTGTGCAGGGTAAAACTTTCAAGACTGTCAAGGGGTTCTAGAGAGAAATGTGCTGGCCAGTGTCAGAAAGCTTGGTCTCAGTTGCATGTCATGGGTCTTGGACAATGGACAATGACCCAAAGCATACAGCCTTCTATGAGCCCTGAACTAAATCCTATTGAGCATCTTTGAAAGGAGCTGAAACATGCCGCCTGGAAAAGGCACCCTTCAAACCTGAGACAACTGGAGCAGTTTGCTCATGAGGAGTGGGCCAAAATACCTGCTGAGAGGTGCAGAAGTCTCAATGACAGTTACAGGAATCGTTTTGATTGCAGTGATTGTCTCAAAAGGTTGTGCAACAAAATATTAAATTAAGGGTACCATCATTTTTGTCCAGGCCTGTTTCATGAGTTTATTTTTTTATAATTCTGTTAAAGCATGGTTGAAAAGCAATGTCTGGCTTTCACTGGTTAAATTTCATAGAATTTTTATTTATTATTACTTTTGTCAGATTCAAGTTATTCCTGTGACTATTGTGAGTTTTTCTTTCATTAACCGATGGGTACCAACTATTCTGTCCATGTGTGTATATTAAACTAAACTGACTTTTGTGAGCTTTACGTCACATTACCTGGAGTTGCGTTTTGGTTCATTCATGCATATTTGAGTAATCCTACATTATTAGCCTGTCTAGATCTCCAAAGCTCAAAATGCTGTTTCACCCACAGACTGTATAAAAAAGTGGACGTCACTCATAGTGTTCGACTCCAGTCAAATGAAGCTCATCAAGGCTAACAGTTATGGGGGGATTTGGAACCAGGCTCCATATTTGGAATTCCACAAGTATCATAGCAAGCAAAGAGCCAATCTGGAGTGAAGCTATGGAACGTAACGCCCCTTCCTGCCCGCACTGATGGTTTAGCAGGGGGCAGGCACTTAGCAACGCTGTCAACAAATGCTAGATGAAGCGACCTTGGGGAAAGAAGGCAGCTGATTGTATGTTATTAATGTTCATATCTTGAGTTACAGACACAATAGCGAAATAAAAATACCAGGATCATATAGAGTGGGCCAGTACGAACATGAGACCAAAAATGATGAGCCTCACAGCAGCATTTACAGAGAGAGGAGCGACAGTTTTCTAATCTAAAGTGAATTGTGCCGATGATTCGATGGAGCCGGAAGCGCAGCCCATGATCACTTCCTACTTGGAATCAGCCGGCTAGCAGGTTAGCGATGTCCATTTTATACAGTGGGAATGAAAGGTATTCAGACCCCCTTAAATTTTCCACTGTTATATTATTATATTACAGCCATTTGCTAAAATCATTTAAGTTCATTTTTTTCCTCATTAATGTGCACACAGCACCCCCATATTGACAGAGAAACATGAAATTGTTGAAATTTTTGCAATTTATTAAAAAAGAAAAACTGAAATATCACATGGCCATAAGTATTCAGACCCTTTGCTGTGACCCTCATATATTTGGATTTGTATGAATATTGGTATGTGTTAGGTGGTAGGTTAGCACTAGCTGAATAGCATTTTGCACAACTGATTGCACAGAATGCTAGCAGCGGCACATGGTTTTTACAACAACCATGAATTAATCTAAATACCTATTTTATATGGTCCACTGACTGAATTGGTGCCGATTTTCAGGCAATTATATATATATATAAAATATATGTACAAAATGTATTTTCTTTAAACAATTAAGCTGTTGTGCCCTATATTCAGGTGCGCTCAAGTCTGAAATTTATAATAATGTTTTAATCACTGTAGGAGTGCCAGGAGGCCAGGTCAGAGGGGAGTTAACATCAACTCCCCAACTGGAGATTGGGTATGAAGCCCCAATACGTATCACGCTGAAGGAGGCAGCAACTGACCTGAAAGATAAGATCAGGGCCCAAATGAACACAAGGCAATCCCGACGCCAGTTACAGAAGCTAAGTGAAGTACCATCTGAAAGTCCCCTAGAAGATGTGAATGCAGCATTGAGAGCAATCCCTACTTCAACCATTACAGAAACCAATGAGCTGATACACTTCAGCAGCAGTGATCCTAGAGATGCTTAGTTTGAACACCACCCACCCTAGAAACAACGGTTAGAGCAGACATGGGAAAACTATGGCCCAGGGGCCCCCAATCTGACCCCTTTGGGGATGAAATAATATTAAAATAGGTAAAGATAAACCTTCTAAAATTTTCTGCTGTGTTTATTTAACTGAAATTTAATTATTGCATTTGGAAAACAATTTGTACAATGAGTCTTGCGTATTCATGCTTTGCTACATGTTACAGGCCAAATCTCTAATGTTATATATATATATACATATACACACAAATAGTTTTTCATTGCACCTCTCTGGGCAATGTACCAAAGTACCCAAGAGGTACAACCAGATGCCCGTACCTGAAGCACTTCAAGCCTTGGCCAGCCGCCTAAAGAGGTACACACAAGATGGCATATGGGAGAAGGAGGTATCACATAACAGCAATGCACAGTGACTGGTGGCTCTGAGAGAAGACCAAAGCAACCTCCCTGAAGAGAATCCACACAATGGCAGACATACAGGAAAGAGTCTCAAGTATAAAAAAAACTTGACTGCACCAGGCCCTGACATGATCCACACCTACGGGCTAAAGAAACGCACTGCTCTCCATGAGCATCTGGCAGTACAAATGAACCAGCTGCGAAGGAATGGGACTCTCCCTGTCCTCCTCATCCAGAAGGATTGCTCGAAGGGTACAGTCCCATCGAACTATTGGCCAATAACCTGTCTCTCCATAACATAGAAGCGCATGTCAGGCATCATTGCAGCTAAGATAAGTGGGCACATGGATCAATACATGAGCACAGCACAGAAGGGCAACGGCAAAGATACCGGGGAGCCAAACATTAGCTCCTGGTAGATCGGACAGTCGCTCGAGACTGCAGAATCCGTCAGACTACAGTCTGTGCACTGCCTGGATTGACTACAAGAAAGCCTATGACTCAATGCCACACACATGTAACACTGAATGCTTGGCACTGTACAACATCAACAGGACCTTCATTGCAAACTCAATGAGGTTGTGAACAAACACCCTTGAGGCTAATGGCAAGCCACTTGCACAAATGACCATCAAATGTGTCATATACCAAGGAGATGCACGCAAGGCTGCTGTTCTGTATAGGTCTGATCTCCCTCAGCCAAATCATCAGCAACACTGGCTATGGATACCGACTCATCACTGGGGCCACGATCAGTCACCTCCTCTACATGGATGACATCAAGCTGTACGCTAAGAATGAGCGAGACATCGACTCACTGATTCACACCACCGGGATGTACAGCACGGACACTGGAATGTTATTTTTTTGTTTATTTTGAACATATGTCTATCAGGTACACCTACAGCACATCTCACAAATCTGTTCTCATACAAGCTCGAAAAGGAGTGGGAAGAAGAAAACGTATCAAATCCCACCCCAATCTTCCATGAAGAAACAAATCAAACACTTTGATTATGCTTCCTATTCAGTTGAAAAAAGAAAAAAAGAAAAGAGAAAAAAAATAATACATATATGTAGCTATATACACATATATACACACACATAAAAAAATCTCCTTCTCACCCTCCGCGGGTGATCTCATCCCCTCTTTGCCACGCTCGGGACCTCTATCAGAAGCCTGGGAGCTTGAACATTCGGCGCAGTATCTTTGCCGTTTCTAGTACTGCACTTTTCTGGACTGAGATTACTGATGTTTTTCTTGGGCTCTGCTGTAGCCACTCCTTCAGTTCGGGGGTCACTGCCTTGAGTGCTCCGATGACCACAGGCACTACTGATATCTTCACCTTCCAGGCCTTCTCCAGCTCTTCTTTGAGCCCCTGCTATTTCTCTAGTTTCTCATGTTCCTTTTTCCTGATGTTCCCATCACTTGGTATTGCGATGTGTCTGACGGTGGCTCTTACACTCGCTAGTCCTCGGCCTCCTTCCTTACGGCTTGTGTACAGTCTGAGGGTGCTGGATTTCGGATGGAACCCACCATGCATGGTCAGGAGCTTTCTGGTCTTAACATCTGTGGTCTGCATTTCCTCCTTTGGCCAGCACAAACACAGAGGGAAAAGTGAAGGAGGAGCACCATGTGGAGAAAGCCCTCTCTGCTTGTGGATATCCAAAATGGGCCTTCAAAAGATCTAAGAGCGCTAAAAAACAGGACAACAGGAAATCTGAACTGAGAAGGAGAGGTGTTACCATTCCTTATACCTTAGCAAGTGTGTTGGAGAAACTTTGGAGAATTTTCAGACAGTATGAGATTCTTGTCTTTTTCAGACCCGCAAACACTTTAAGAGAAAAACTGGTTCACCCAAAGGACAAAACCCCGAGCCATGGGTGCAGTGAGCGTTACATTGGAGAAACTAAAGCGCTACTCCATAAGAGAATGTACCAACACCAGCGGGAGAGTTCTTCTGGACCCCATTCCGCCGTACATTTCCATCTCAAAGCCACTAACCACTCCTTTGAAGACAGTGAAGTTCAGATCTTAGCCAGAGAAAAGAAATTGTTTGAGAGGGGAGTTAAAGAAGCTTTTTTTTTTTTTTTCCTTAAACAGGAAGGGGGCCTGAGACATAATTTCTCCCCCATCTATAACTTTATCCTCAGACCCAGAACAATTGGAACAATAGCAGGGTTGTTAAGGGCTGAATGGGGTAGTAACAGCTGAAACTGGAAACAGTAGCTGTTTACAGTTTCAGTGTGGTTAGCCCCTCCCCTCAGACAGATATAAGGCAGTGTCCACCAGCAATCTGACCAGAACTAAGAAGTGGCTTGGATGAGCAGCGAAACGTCTTCACTCCTACAACGATTTGTCCAGTTGACAGATTTCACTTCGTCTTTTGTTAGTGGCAAAGAGTCAAGATTCCACAGTGGAGTCAGGAGAAGAGGATCTTATTTTTTGATGGATTGGATGCTGTTCTCGATCAGTAAGCCTGGTTTATTCTGCTATTGACATAACTGTAGGTAAAATATATCATGTGTAATCGTTAGAATTGCTTCTATGCACATAGTGCACATTCAAACCATGCCCTTTGGCACATTTTGTTTAGCTGTATGAATTAGACTTCATTTGCCTATCATTTGAAAGGTGTTGTTTTTTTCTGCAGTTTGCATTATTGCAGGTAAAAATATAATGTGCACACATTAGCATCTCATCTGTGCACATGGGTGAGGCTCTGGCACGTTCCTGTGGAGAGTTACGGATCAGACTTTGTTTATTGTTGATATCTGGCAGTATATAGTTCAGACAGTGATAACTGTGCTATCCAATAGACACAGAAGCTAACAAGTGTCATTGCTATGACAGAGCCCCCTTTGTGGGCAAACACCAGAACTAACAAACATGAGGCAGTCTGGTGCCCTTTAATTACTTCTGGTTTAAATTGATGCTACTTCAGTAATGCCAGTAATGAGTATATTAGTGACAGAAGATAACTTAAACGGTTGCTTTGTTTTATTTCTTTTGGTTATTGAAGTCTTCACTTAAAGAGCTAAAATAAACTGGTTGAACTGAATGATTTCACTCTGCTTGGGGATGGTTGATGGGTTTGACAATACCACGCGGAACTACATTTAAAAAAGCATGTGCCATGAGACTATCCAAACCCAGCACTCCCGACAAATGCCCAGCGCAGTAATCATCCACTGTAGTCGGTGACTAAGCCACCGTGAGCCCCAGTTAAGGGTAGTGCTCCTGGACCGATGGGGCCGGTGCCATCGGGTACTTACCCTTGCAGGCGCTGATGAGGAAGTATCCGTAGGCAGTGATTCCACTGAATGCTAGGTCCACCACAGGCCGAGTGTGCCCGGAGCAGGTGAGCGGGGTCTGTCTCATAGCCATGGCCCTAAACAGAAGCTCGTACCGCAGCTGACAGCACACGGCTAACGGCTAAGGGCTAACGGCTAATGGCTAACGGCTAACGGCTAGCTGTCAGGGGCAGCTGAGACAAGAGGACGATATTTGGTGAGGAGGGCTGTGGTGTGGTCAGATAAATAAATGTCCTTTGGTTTTCAGGCAAAGCAGCTCGTGTGGACGGCTAACGTGCTAATAGCTACAACATTGCAACTAACTAGCAACGTGCGCAGCGGCGGAGCTCCGCGCGGAGGTGAGGCAGGAGGAGTGTGACGACAGCAGCTTCTGCCCGGAGTCCCCCTCCACAATAAAGCACACTGAGGGACATACAGGCACTGACGTCCACAATAAAGCACACTGAGGGACATACAGGCACTGACGTCCACAATAAAGCACACTGAGGGACATACACACACTGACGTCCACAATAAAGCACAATGAGGGACATACACGCACTGACGTCCACAATAAAGCACACTGAGGGACATACACACACTGACGTCCACAATAAAGCACACTGAGGGACATACAGGCACTGACGTCCATACAGACGCTGACGTCCACAATAAAGCACACTGAGGGACATACAGGCACTGACGTCCTCAATAAAGCACAATGAGGGACATACAGGCACTGACATCCACAATAAAGCACAATGAGGGACATACAGGCACTGACGTCCACAATAAAGCACAATGAGGGACATACAGGCACTGACGTCCACAATAAAGCACAATGAGGGACATACAGGCACTGACATCCACAATAAAGCGCACTGAGGGACATACACGCACTGACGTCCACAATAAAGCACAATGAGGGACATACAGGCACTGACATCCACAATAAAGCACAATGAGGGACATACAGGCACTGACGTCCACAATAAAGCGCACTGAGGGACATACAGGCACTGACGTCCACAATAAAGCGCACTGAGGGACATACACGCACTGACGTCCACAATAAAGCGCACTGAGGGACATACACGCACTGACGTCCACAATAAAGCGCACTGAGGGACATACAGGCACTGACATCCACAATAAAGCGCACTGAGGGACATACACGCACTGACGTCCACAATAAAGCGCACTGAGGGATATACAGGCACTGACGTCCACAATAAAGCACACTGAGGGACATACAGGCGCTGACGTCCACAATAAAGCACACTGAGGGACATACAGGCACTGACGTCCATACAGACGCTGACGTCCACAATAAAGCACACTGAGGGACATACAGACGCTGACGTCCACAATAAAGCGCACTGAGGGACATACAGGCACTGACGTCCACAATAAAGCACAATGAGGGACATACAGGCACTGACGTCCACAATAAAGCGCACTGAGGGACATACAGGCACTGACGTCCACAATAAAGTGCACTGAGGGACATACAGACACTGACGTCCACAATAAAGCGCACTGAGGGACATACAGGCACTGACGTCCACAATAAAGCACACTGCACTGAGGGACATACACACACTGACGTCCACAATAAAGCGCACTGAGGGACATACAGGCACTGACGTCCACAATAAAGCACACTGAGGGACATACAGACACTGACGTCCACAATAAAGCGCACTGAGGGACATACAGGCACTGACGTCCACAATAAAGCACACTGCACTGAGGGACATACACACACTGACGTCCACAATAAAGCGCACTGAGGGACATACAGGCACTGACATCCACAATAAAGCACACTGCACTGAGGGACATACACACACTGACGTCCACAATAAAGCACACTGAGGGACATACAGGCACTGACATCCACAATAAAGCACAATGAGGGACATACAGGCGCTGACGTCCACAATAAAGCACACTGAGGGACATACAGGCGCTGACGTCCACAATAAAGCACACTGAGGGACATACAGGCACTGACGTCCACAATAAAGCACACTGAGGGACATACAGGCACTGACGTCCACAATAAAGCACAATGAGGGACATACAGGCACTGACGTCCACAATAAAGCGCACTGAGGGACATACAGACACTGACGTCCACAATAAAGCGCACTGAGGGACATACAGGCACTGACGTCCACAATAAAGCACACTGCACTGAGGGACATACACACACTGACGTCCACAATAAAGCGCACTGAGGGACATACAGGCACTGACATCCACAATAAAGCACAATGAGGGACATACAGGCGCTGACGTCCACAATAAAGCACACTGAGGGACATACAGGCACTGACATCCACAATAAAGCACACTGAGGGACATACAGGCACTGACGTCCACAATAAAGCACACTGAGGGACATGCACACACTGACATCCACAATAAAGCACACTGAGGGACATACACACACTGACATCCACAATAAAGCACACTGAGGGACATACAGGCACTGACGTCCACAATAAAGCACACTGCACTGAGGGACATACACACACTGACGTCCACAATAAAGCACACTGAGGGACATACACACACTGACGTCCACAATAAAGCACACTGAGGGACATACACACACTGACGTCCACAATAAAGCACACTGCATTGAGGGACATACACACACTGACGTCCACAATAAAGCACACTGAGGGACATACACACACTGACGTCCACAATAAAGCACAATGAGGGACATACAGGCGCTGACGTCCACAATAAAGCACACTGCACTGAGGGACATACACACACTGACGTCCACAATAAAGCACACTGAGGGACATACACACACTGACGTCCACAATAAAGCATACTGAGGGACATACACACACTGACGTCCACAATAAAGCACACTGCACTGAGGGACATACACACACTGACGTCCACAATAAAGCACACTGAGGGACATACACACACTGACGTCCACAATAAAGCACAATGAGGGACATACAGGCGCTGACGTCCACAATAAAGCACACTGCACTGAGGGACATACACACACTGACGTCCACAATAAAGCACACTGAGGGACATACACACACTGACGTCCACAATAAAGCACACTGAGGGACATACACACACTGACGTCCACAATAAAGCACACTGCATTGAGGGACATACACACACTGACGTCCACAATAAAGCACACTGAGGGACATACACACACTGACGTCCACAATAAAGCACACTGCATTGAGGGACATACACACACTGACGTCCACAATAAAGCACACTGAGGGACATACAGGCACTGACGTCCACAATAAAGCACACTGAGGGACATACAGGCACTGACGTCCACAATAAAGCACACTGAGGGACATGCACACACTGACATCCACAATAAAGCACACTGAGGGACATACAGGCACTGACGTCCACAATAAAGCACACTGCACTGAGGGACATACACACACTGACGTCCACAATAAAGCACACTGAGGGACATACACACACTGACGTCCACAATAAAGCACACTGAGGGACATACACACACTGACGTCCACAATAAAGCACACTGAGGGACATACACACACTGACGTCCACAATAAAGCACACTGCACTGAGGGACATACACACACTGACGTCCACAATAAAGCACACTGAGGGACATACACACACTGACGTCCACAATAAAGCACACTGAGGGACATACACACACTGACGTCCACAATAAAGCACACTGAGGGACATACACACACTGACGTCCACAATAAAGCACACTGCACTGAGGGACATACACACACTGACGTCCACAATAAAGCACACTGAGGGACATACACACACTGACGTCCACAATAAAGCACACTGAGGGACATACACACACTGACGTCCACAATAAAGCACACTGAGGGACATACACACACTGACGTCCACAATAAAGCACACTGAGGGACATACACACACTGACGTCCACAATAAAGCACACTGCACTGAGGGACATACACACACTGACGTCCACAATAAAGCACACTGAGGGACATACACACACTGACGTCCACAATAAAGCACACTGAGGGACATACACACACTGACGTCCACAATAAAGCACACTGAGGGACATACACACACTGACGTCCACAATAAAGCACACTGCACTGAGGGACATACACACACTGACGTCCACAATAAAGCACACTGCACTGAGGGACATACACACACTGACGTCCACAATAAAGCACACTGAGGGACATACACACACTGACGTCCACAATAAAGCACACTGAGGGACATACAGACACTGACGTCCACAATAAAGCACATTGAGGGACATACACACACTGACGTCCACAATAAAGCACACTGAGGGACATACATGCACTGACGTCCACAATAAAGCATACGATCCCCACACCGACGTGGTCTAATAAAGCACTTGTCTGACCAGTGTATATATAACATGAGCAGACAACTAAAGCTCACGGACACTGTCATTTTAAAACTTCCCTGCAGTAAAATCCACTATTTTGGACTGGACATGCACCAGGTCAGTTTTCCCCTGTGCAGGTGCAAAGTGGATTTTTGATATCAGGCCAAATGTGCCACAAACCATTAAACACTAAACTCAATATGTGTAGAATGTGAAACTAGTGACTCATGAACCATTTTGACTTCACCCTACCGCGTAGGTGTGATAAGATAGAATAATAGGCTACAACTCTATAATCGGGTAAAAACCTAGGAAGTCTACAACAAAATTGATGATTATGAGAACTATGGCCCCCCCGTCCTACCAAAGCAGTGCGCACTTGAGCCAGCAGGGGTCGCTGCCAGAGAGACGCGCTGCGAGCGGAGAAGTCCCTGTCTCCACGCGGGTGAATAAGCAAAAACAGACCGGAGGAAGGATGCTCGTGGTCGTGTCCAAAGGCGATATCCTGCGCGCACTCTCAGCATCACGGAACCATGACACGGCTGTGTACATCTGTGGCGACGCCTTTGTTCTGCTTTTGCTCTGTGCGCTTTAACTAAGTTTGGCTTTCACCATCCTGGGACCAGGGCCGGCCATAGGGACCGAGGGTGGGGGCGATGGCTGCGGGGGGAGCAGCATGTGGTGGCGACACTTCGGAGCACTGTCGGACCGACGTGGAGCGTTTGACCCGGGAGCTCGCGGAGGCCAACCGCGAGAAGATCCGGGCGGCAGAGTGTGGACTGGTTGTTCTGGAGGAAAACCAGAGTTTGAAGCAGCGATGCGCGGATCTGGAGGCCGAGCAGGAGGCGCTGAGACTGGAGCTGGAACAGCTACAGGAGGTGAGACATGGGCTTGGGCAGTTCCGCTAACAAACACGAGGTGATCAGAAAATTCTCCCATTTAACCTAAAAAGCCTAATTACCACAGACCCCCACGCGCATGTAGGCCAGTCTTCTATTACTGAGCCCAATAATAAAACCTAGGCCAGTGTGAGCTGTGACAATGGGCAGTCCTACAGCGCCGCGGCAGGGGGAGCAGTGTGTGAGTTTGTGCGTGTATGACTGTGTGTGCTTCATGAGCTCTGATGTCTCTGATTGGGAGTGTTCTGATGAAAAATGTATCAGTGCTAAAAACAGATGCTTACTTCACACGGTCACGTGACAGAGGAACACGCTTCAGCCTCACATTGCTGCTCACAAGCAGTTTAAGGCCAATGCAGTTAAATGACTTATGAAAAAACATTGGGTGAATAGTGGCTCCTGAACCCCTTTGGGGGGAGAGGGACATGACTGAACACATATCTAACTGGCCGATGACAATATAACAAAATAACTGTGACCATTCATATTGTGTTTTTGATCAGTCTTTCACTTTAAGATGAACCAACAGCAGAATGAGGTGTAGCCTACAGGAATCCAGCTGCCAGCTTACAATGACTGTGGTGTGTTTACTGCCCAGAGAATGTTGTTGTTCTCACAAGGCTGTCATGTGAGTCTGAAGAAGAGTGTGTTTGTGAGCAGGCCTTCAGCCAGGCCTACTCCACCCAGCGTAGAGTGGCCCAGGACAGTGAGAGCAACGAGGAGAGCTTGCTGCAGGAGTCTGCCTCCAAAGAAGCCTACTACATGAGCCGCCTGCTGGAGCTACAGCTGGAGCTCAAGGAGCAGAGGGCCAGTGCAGCCAGCAGCCAGGCTGAGAGGCAGCAGCTGAGGGAGACTGTGCACGAGCTCCAAGAGGTAGTTCCAACCACACACGTTTTAATGCAGGCTGGGTTTCACTGTTTTGTGGGTATATTTCATTGACTTAAGAGAGCTCCTAGAGGTAGAGCCAACTAGGACTGCACAATATTGCAAAAATATTGATTTTGCAATATTGACTGACACAATAATCGTTATCATAAGAAAATAAATATATCACAACAGAAGTGTCCTGTTTACTGAAAGTACAATGGACAAAAGGCAGATTTTTCTTATGAAGTCCTACATTAGACTTAGGCTGGTCTTTGTCTCTGTTAAGTTTTTATGTTGACTCAGTTTGACTGGTAAATGAAGGCATGTGCATTCGAATACTGCATCTTTTTCTCATATTAAACAGCCCTAGATCCAACTGTGCACATCCTGTACATTGCACATACATAAGAGAGCCTTGTCCTGCTGTGCCAGACCCCCTCACAATCAGTTTGGTCTGGTATTGCTTCATTGAATAATTTCTTAATCAGTAAGTGTTGGACAAATCACCAAACAATTGTTCCTAAAAATATTTCTCAGATTAGTTACTTCATCTGTCAATTGTCTACCCATCAAATGAAGTGTTTTATTGATGGCAGCATGTTGTGTTGTATCTGTACAGAAGAGCCAGGTACTAGAGTTGCAGCGGGGACGGCTTACAGAGGAGTTCCAGGAGGGAAAGCACCGAGAGGCCAGACTCCTGCAGGACTACAGTGAGCTGGAGGAGGAGTACATCTCACTGCAGAAACTAGTGGCCACGCTCAAACAAAATCAGGTACCACATACGCACATGTTAAAATCACAAACAAATGGTGAATTTTTTTGTTGTTTATGTATTTAAATGTGTATTATATATTTCCCCGTTGTGTTGCAATGGCCATTCATTTGTTGCACGTGACCTGTGTGTCATAGCAAGTGTATAAGGTTTGTGTGTGCGAGTAACCTGGTAGAAGACAGAATAATGTGTTTATCACTTTTGAATCAAGTTCTCCACTTGAGCAATCTGAGTTGACTCTTACAGAAAGTGAGTTGGAAAAGGTGGAATGTTCAGACGAATCCCTCATTCTGATTCTGTTACGTGTAAAACAACCGGGAGTGAGAAGAGAAATCAGACTTTAGCTGAATCCAGTGGAGAGAAATCTCAGACATATTTCCCTCCACAAATGGACAAAGAACGTCCCTCTGCATGTTTTTAAAAAACAAAATTGTCAGTATTTCTGCTCAAATTCACCTATTTACATTGGCATTGCCAACAGTGCCCTGTGACTGGTAAATAATCTGAGTTTGTGAAGGAGTGTAAAGGATGTGTGTGTTTACCATGTGTAGGTGGAGTTTGAGGGCCTGAAACATGAGCTGAAGGTGGTGGAGGAGGAGGTGGAGGTGCTGCAGGGCCAACTGCAGGATGCGCTAAGACTGAGGGAGCTCTCTGAGGGTCAGCTGGAGGAGGCACTGGAAGCCCTGAAAAATGAGAGGGAGCAGAAGAGGCTCCTCCGCAGGGAGCTGCTGCACCACCTCAGCATGTGTGATGTGGCCTACACCGGCTCAGCGCACCTCCTATTCACTTCTGCCCCCCCGAGTGGAGCTGGCACACCCAACACCCTGCTGTCCCCCTCCTCTGAGGACGCCAACAGGTGAGCTCTGTCTGAACACTTCCTGTGGACAGCCTACTGTTTGACTCCTCCCCTCAGTTCCCTATGCCCTCATAGTCTCACAGGTGAGAATGAGGAGGCTCAGATGGCTTCAGATGATTGTGTGCTGCTGTGGGGGAGCTTTCTGATGTGTGCTTGTATTCAGGTGTAACGGGCTTCTTCTGAGTGGGTCGGGGGCTGGTGCAGCTTCTCTGCATTGCTCCAGCGGCTCCTCCACACTCCACTCGGAGATGAACCTCACAGAGATCCAGAGACTGAGACAACAGCTGCTCACGGTTGGTACACCGGGGGGTTCACTGCTGCTTTTAAGGGTAATACAATACCTTGTACTTCAGCGTGCTTAGACACTGTGTTTTTGCTTTTTTAAATGCTGAGAATATTTACAAATAAACATGTACTATTATAGATAAAAAATAAAAAAAATCAACTCAATTCAGCAGTGTAGTGTAGCACCTCACATTTACAGTGTTCCTTTTCAGGGTTAGCCTGAGTGAAGCATCAGTCTGTGTCTAGCCTCATGCTCTGTGCTCCTCTCTCACCTGTTCTCATCAGGTGGAGCAGGAGAAGGCAGCTCTTCTGAAGAGCTTACAGGAATCTGAGGCCCAGCTCATACACACGCAGGGGGCCCTGACGGAGCAGCATGAGTGGGCTCTCCATCTCTCTCAGAAAGTGAGTGCTCTGCACTGCTCTCAGCATGAGGAGACGCACTGTGATATACCGCAGCTGCATCAGGAGGCCCACAGCAGCAAAGATTTGCTGCACCAGGAGGCCTGCGGCAGCAAGCTCCTCCTGGACGAAGAGGACAATGCAGGTGCTAGTTCTGAGCTAAGGTTGGACTCATTCAGTGCACAGGGGTTTTCCCAGCAGACCCTGCAGTTCAAATATCGCATGGCAGTGAATGAGGTGGCGGAACTGAAGGCTGAGCTAAGATGCTTAAAGGACAAAATGTCTCAGAGTGAGGAGAGGTCTGAGGACAGGCAAAGACATGGTCAGCTCCAGAAACTCGAGAAGAACTGTCAGGATGCACAGGAGAAGGTAATACCAAAAGACATCTGCTTAATTGGAATTGTGCTGACTGATATTGATATATACACAAATATTTTTTTCCATTTGTAAAGAACTCTTGCTTTGCGTGTTTGGCAGATTTCCCGATTGGAGCTGGAGCTGAAGGCGGCGTCTTTGTTGGCCAGTGAGCGAGAAGGGACTCTTACTGCGACTCAGGAGGAGCTGTTGACACTGAGTGAGGAGCTGGCCCAGCTCTACCACCATGTGTGCCTATGCAACGATGAGACGCCCACCACCGTCATGCTTGACTACTACAGGTCACTGCACCTCTCAGTAACTGCACTCCCACAGCCCAGTCCACCTCTCACTCTCACAGCCCACTTGGCTGACTAGCCAGTCCCTTTTACATTCCCTCTGTCCTAACTTGGGACGGTCCAACCACAGCCGCTAATTTGTATCACCTGTCTCTCAAGTGTGGAAGAGATCTCCTCTGAAAAATTCTCGTGTCATTCAGCACAAAATATATAACTTCTTTTACCTGAAGTCTGTGTAATCCTTCTTGTCCACCCTTGTAACTGGTTGTCAGATTACTTGTCCACCAATAATTTGCCATGGTTTGGATGTCAACTTTTTGTCCAGTTGACAGATTTTATATTTTTCTCTGATTGGTTAATCTGCAGAGTGGAGATTGAGGGACAGGGTGAAGACTGAGGGACATAGTGTAGTGTGCACAGGACACTAACAGACTTGTGTTACAGACAGGGCAAGGGTCTGCGAGGTCTGAGTGCCACTCTCAAAGCCATGTCTACAGACAACAGTAAAGTTCTGCTTACACCGCGCCTTGCTCGGCGGCTCATGGCAGCATCTGCAGGTAGTCATCGGGAGTCCTGCAGCCCTCTAGGGTCCCCCTTTAAAGAGCCCCTATCCAGGGAGGAGGGCCATGCCTCAGCCAGCAGTGGATCCTCATCATCCTCTTCCTCCTCATCACCTGCTCCAGACCCTCCTGCAGAGCTGCGCCGAGAGCCCAACATCCAGCACCTTAGCGCCCTTATCAAAGAGCAGGTACCACAACCCTCCTCATCAGAGAGCAGATATCCCCTCCCTCCTTATCAGACAGCAGGTACCATCCCGCACACACCCCCTTCAGAGAGCAGGTACCATCCCGCACACACCCCCTTCAGAGAGCAGGTACCACTCCACACACACACTATCAGAGAGCAGGTACCACTCCACACACACACACTATCAGAGAGCAGGCACCACCCGTCCTTCTCATCAGAGAGCAGGCACCACCCCACACACACACACACACTATCAAAGAGCAGGCACCACCCCACACACACACATACACCCATTAGAGAGCAGGTACCATCCCATTCCAGGGTTGAAAAATACGCTGCTTTCCTGTGGAATTGAACAGCTTTATAAAAGCTGCCGTGGGTGAAAAAAATTGTCCATGGGTTAGACCAGAGCTATTTTTCATGTAAAATCTTCAAATTTTAGAATAATCCTAAGGCTGATTCTGAATTTTGGTGACAAATTTTCATATCCAAAGCCATCAGCGCTCTGTACAACTTTTATTTCTGCGAGAGAGAGGGGAGGGTGCAGGCCTGTGTCAAGGGAGGAGCGCTACTTTCATAAATACAGTGGAAAATACAGCTGCACGTAGGTTCCACAGGTTTGGGGAATTTATGCTCCTATGTGCGGATTGGGTTGCTGAATCTTGGCCTGCCCCAGCCCCTCATCAGTGACCATCACAGAGTAGGTACCACCCCACCCCCCTTCCTCCTCATTAGAGAGCAGATACACCCCACCGCCGCTCATCACAGTCCATGCATATTACTGACAGTGGACTTTTCCTGCAGGTGAAGTACCTCCAGCGCGCAGTGGAATGCTCTCAGCAGCTGTCAAAGCAGGGGGCTGCGGCTCGGGAACTGACCCCACTCATCGACAAAGACAAGGAGGCCTGCCTGGAGGAGCTGCTCAAGCTCAAGTCTCTGCTCAGCACCAAGAGGGAGCAGATCGCTACACTCCGACTGGTGCTAAAGGCTAACAAGCAGGTATACTACACTGTGACTTTTTGCTAAGGCTAACAAGCAGGTACACCACACTGTCACTGATGATAAGGCTAACAAGCAGGTACACCACACTGAGATTGGTGCTAAAGACAAACAAGCAGGTGTACCACACTGCAACTGACTCTAAGCTAATAAGCCTGTACACCCCACTGCGACTGGTGCTAAAGGCTAACCATGTTTTTCATTCTCCATAATGACACCGTAGAAAGAAGCAATATTAGTCATTTGATTAAACCAATACTCTGTTCATTGTACTGTTTCGTGCAGACTGCAGAGAGTGCTTTGACAAACCTGAAAAGTAAATATGAAGCAGAGAAGTCTTTAGTGACAGACACCATGTCTAAGCTGAGAAACGAGCTGAAAGCCCTCAAAGAAGACGCAGCCACCTTCTCCTCACTCAGAGCCATGTTTGCCACCAGGTAAAGCAAATCACCTCCATGTGAACACATCACCTCCACCTGAACACACCAACTCCACCTGAATACACCAACTCTACCAACTCCACCTGAACACACCAACTCCACCTGAACACACCAGTTTCACCTGAACACAGCAGCTCCACCTGAACACGGCACCTCCACCTGAGGTGTGATGAGTATGTGTCCTCTCTGTCCCCTCAGGTGTGATGAGTATGTGTCCCAGTTGGATGAGATGCAGAGACAGCTGGCAGCGGCGGAGGACGAGAAGAAGACGCTGAACTCCCTGCTGAGGATGGCCATTCATCAGAAGCTGGCTCTGACACAGCGCCTGGAGGACTTGGCTTTTGACCAGGAGCAGAGCCGGCGCTCTCGGGGGTCCAGACTGGGCGGTGGCAAACCTGCCCCTAAAGTGAGCCCCCCACCCATATCCCAGCAACCATCCTCAGCTTTGACTCCAGGCAGCTGTCCGCCTTCTGGCCTTAAGAGTCCCACACCAGTGCTCCCAGACTGTGTGTCCAGTACCCCCCCTCCTAGTCCTGCTACAGCCTCCACTGACCTGCCTCCAGCCCTGGAGACCCCCGCATCCCCCTGCAGCCCCCTGTCTGCCCCTGTCAGACCCGCCTCCTCCCAATGGACTGTAGGTGTACGGACTTTTGTGCTCGACTCTCATAGTTTCGGTGTCAGTAGGTCTCCTGGGGTCCCACGCAGCTCTTTGTCCAGGCCGTACGACTCAGACAGGCAAGTTCCCTCAGTGCCCTACCACCCCCCCACCTCAGGGCACCGCCGGTCCACATGGACCCCTCCATTACGAGCCCGGCCTCTCTACACTGTGGGTCATTCCTCTGCACTCTACAGTGGTCCCTCCTACAGTCACTCAACTCACTACACCCCCCTGTACCCCAGGGCTTATGGCTCCTATCGGCCCAGACACTAACCCCCGTCCCTTAGGCATCCCCGTTCTGTGCCTGCACTGGGACCCATGCTCTGTTCACTGACTCAGGGATTCCACAGTGGAGCACAAGGCCATTGTCTGTTGCAGGTGAGATGTCCACATGTCCACTGGCCTGGACACAATCTGGTTCTGCTCAGGCGGGCTGCCTGTCACTGTCTGAATGTGATCATTCTGAGCAAACTGTGACCCAAAGGTCATGAGAAGTGTCCAAAGGATGGAGTGAGTTATAGTAAGCTCTGCAGAAGTGCCTTCAAACACAAATGAACATATCACTGTTTCATAAGACAGTTCTCCTAACAGCACACTGGTCACATGTTTGTGTTACAGATCTCACACACAGCTTTGTGCCGCACAGGTCACGTGCACACGCCAGCTTTAATTCATGACTCCACGCACCTCTGTGTCTCAGAACATGGACCGGACCTAACTCCCTTCTGTGACCCCAGCTGCTCCTCATAACTGATGCTGGTTGGGTGTAGTGCCTCACCTGGAGCATCTTAGGATGGCTCTTCGCCCTGGCCTCAGCCTCACCTCCCCCTGCAGGGTCCCAGGGTTCAGAGGGTCCAGCCTTACTTTGCACTCATGAGTTTACTCCATGTTCTCTGTAGAACTACCCGGATTTATTACTGGTTTTCTTCATTTTATGGCAAAACCTTTATAAGCTCTCACCAGAAACTCATCACTCACATCTGCCCTTGTGTAGATCCTTGTTCAAGTCCACAGCATTCAAATACGTCTCATGCAGAGAGCCTCTGGAGGGAATAGAGACACAGCGCAGTGCTAGAGGAAAATGTATGGTTGGGATGAAGCCTCCTTGGCCTCTGTATCACTAGTCCCCAGCCCCTTACTTGACTAGATGCACCAACCATTCCAGGCGATATGTCCACATGTCCACTGGCCTGGACTTTGCGGGGTATGTGTATACGGTGTATTGTGTTGTTGTCAGCTACACATCTTTGCCTGTGCCCTATGCGTTGATTAGTCATCTAAAAGAGGGCATGGCATGGTGCCTGCGAAAGCTCTTAAAATGAAGTATTCTTTATGATCTGGCCAGTATCTGAACCGAACGCAGAATTCATGCTAACTCACTCCATCCCAATCAAATAATTAGTCCACTAATAATGAAAAGATGAAATTTAGTTTTTAAAATATATATATTTTTTATTTTTACATTCATGTCATTGTTTGTTTATCAAAAAGATTCCAGAAAATGTTTGCAGACAAAAGTCATACGATTTCTGTAGAAATGCAAAAACACATATACACTCAATAATACACTTTTCAGAGGTGGGTAGTACTCAGTCACATTTACATTTACTTTAGTAACTTTTTGCAGCTGCATACTTTTATTCTTACTTGAGTGAAAGTTTTGGTTAGTCTTTCTACTGTGAGTAAGCGACAAAAGCTTTATGTTGCCAATATTAAGTATTAATTTGAACATTTGTGTTTCTTGCATTGCTTCTTCGGATATGATTTGTTTGTCTAATTTTTGTGTCCTTTGAAAATGTTTTAACCTTCAAATACTTTCTACATGAGTTAATATTATTTGGAAGGAATGTTACTCTTAACTTGAGTAGTTTTTTGCTGCTCTACCCTGAGACACAAACTTAGATAGTAAATCCGTTTGTAGAATTATGAGTATTCTTCACACAGTATTCCTATTCACTCCATTTTCTCTCCTCCACTGGGCACTATGCACTGTGCTTCATGCTCCTGCCTCGAGCCTGCTGAAGGGACAATCTGGACTCAATACTGACTGTGACCGCCGGCCTATAGTCCACTATGACTGTAGAATGTAGTCTTTACTCTGCACTTTTTACGCCACTTTTGTACAAATCCCTTGTTTTTATCATCTTGCACTGTTCTGTATTTGACAAGTACACTTCACTTACCTGTATAAATGCGCTTGGTGATTGGCCATAGGAGCAGGATGACAGCCAGGTTTTGTCAGTCTGCCCCAGGGCACTTGTGACTGAGGAGGGAATGAATAATGCACCTCATATGTCTTTGATTGTCTTTATAAAGTTGTTATTCTTGCAGCAGATCAGAGGAAATGATATACAGACATTGAACCAATCACTGTGCAGCTCCATGCCAGACATGCCTCCAAAGAACATAAGGATTTCACAATATCACATTTCACAGTTAAAAGTACTGTGGAAATGATTTTCATTGACCAAATTACAGTAAAATTCTTAATTTTTGATCATTCACATTGTCTAATAATAGGTAGTAGTAGGGATGGTATATTGGTAGAGTTCCAGATATAAAAAAAAATATTGCTGATATTTGGATTTTTTTTAAAAAACTTCACTATAACTTAACATGCATTTGTTCTGTACTATAGATTTTAAAAGCCTACCATAAGTATCGGCAAATATCAGACACAACAGCAAGACAAATATCGGACATTATATTGGCTCAAAAAATCCACATAGGACTAGATATTCTACATTTTTTAGTCTTCTGTGATATTTTTTTCATTTTTCCCTTGTGAGCAGCCATATTTGTTTTGATACAGACAGACAATGATAATGCTCCTGTCAATCCTGCCCATCTGAACTTGGGGACATTCACCAATGACCAGACTCACATCGCATTCTGGATCCCAGGCAACTAAATTGTCATTCTTAACATTGCATCTTAGTGGAGAAAAGAGTTTCACAGACAGGGACAACAACAAAACGATTTGAATGTGATTTTTACGTATATTTTATGTGTATCAATAACAAGTAAAGCTAAGAGTGTTTGATTTCAAATGCATTCAGCTTTAGTTTAGCTGAACATTTCCCATGCTACCTGATTTACCATCTGATGGAACAACATCCTTGCAAATGGACCTCTGTAAAGGTATCAGTTTAGGCTTTTTTTTATTTTTAGTTTTTTTAGTTCTAGCACAAAAATAACTACATTCATCATTCAGAATGATCAGAATTTGAAATCTAAATCATTCATCAGTCATAAAGCTGCTGTTTGTCTGGATGTTTTCCATGGTCTGGATGTCTGTGTAGCACAACTGCGTTCTGCCTGACTCTTTATGCACGAACCCAAACAGCCTTCTGTCTTTACACTGTTAAAAATAAAATTCTACATGACACTGTGGTTGTGGTTCTTCCACTGCAGGACACTGTGATGCAATTCGCCCACAGAGGATTATTTAGTCTGTTTATAGTCTGTTTGATGTGAAGCACTTTATAGGATAATCATTTGGACAAAAATGATGATCTACATGTCCCCAAACTTTTCAGGATGGGACTCTCAACACAGTTTCCAGCTTCCACAAATGAATGCTGTTGTTGTGTCCTTGTGCAATACACTTAACCCACCTCACCCCAAGTGTCTGTATAGTCTGGTGTATGAACGTGTGTGAATGGGTGAGTGGTTCCTTGATGTAAAGCGCTGATGTAAAGGTGGAAAAACACTATACAAAAAATGTGACCATTTACACAAAACACAAATAACTGTCAAACTTTACACTATTACACTGTCATGTACTACTTGTGTAGCTCGTGAAAATGTGGTATGACTGTAATCAGAGATCACTGGAGGCCCCAAATAGAAACATATGCCTAAAGCTCATATAGGCCGATAGACTAAGCTCTAATGTACAACATAATATGAACTAAAGCTGTATTTAATGAGCCTATAAGTCAGGTTTGTCCTGACGCATTACCTTTTCGTTTATGATCGTACTTGGACTTGACTTCAGCCTGTCTCTGTCAAGTCAGCTACACGCAGTCAGACCGGAAAACATGGGCTTAGGAAAATAAAAGCCTGCACTGCCACCGACCCACTACCGCAGGTGTCCAAACTTTTTTCATGAAGGGCCGCATATAAAATCACAGACAAAGCCGAGGGCCGACTGAGGGCCATAGACTGGTCACCAATACAGTGAATACTTCAAATCTGTGTTATTATTACAAGTTAGACTGAACCACTAGACCTTTATTCATGCTTACATCCTCAATGGGATACATTAAATATTTGATAAGGGCTTGTTAAAGAAGATTTTCAGAAATATACAGTAAAAAGTACTGTTTAAAGTAATACAGGCCAATTCACCTGGAAGCCTGAGGGCCAAGAAAAATTGGTCTGAGGGCCGCATTTGGCCCCCGGGCCGCAGTTTGGACATGCCTGCACTACCGTGTGTAGAATATTTGTGCTAGAATGTATGTATAGAATATATACTTTTATATGGAGCCTAAACCCTAAGGCCCGCAGTGAAACAGTCCTCCCTGTGCATAGTCACTGTTATGATTTGGTGTCTTTGGTACATTTTATTGAAAAGCTTTTATTGAGAAGTGCTCCCCGGAAACAGGCCATATCACCGTAGTGTAGCTGGTTCCTGTACCGAATAGAATGGGCTGTGCGAACCGACACCGTCCGCAGTGCTCTCCCCGAGCTCCGGGCCCGTGTTCGCTCGGTGTATACAGAGGCTAACCAGGATAACAGCACAGAGGACGGTCTGTACTACGGTCAGTGGACCGTCGCTCTGGTTGACGGTGTGTCCAGCGGGGAAGGGGACGGTACCGCCCCGTCTGACCGAGGTGCGTCTGTTGTTCGTCGGTAAACAGTGCGCTGGTCTGCGGGCCTCCAGCCTGAGCTCTGCTCTGCGGCTGTCTGTGAGTACAAACATGGCGGGCGCTGCTTTGCGGATGTTTAGGATGATTTCCGCTCTGACAGATGGGAGCTGGTCAGACCTGCGGGTCAGACCTGCGGGTCAGACCTGCGCCTCCCATCACAGACCTGGTCCAGTGTGCGAACCTGTGGGTTTGAGTCTCTGTCCGCTCCTCCAGCCAGAGGTGCACACTCCCCTCTCCATAAAGGGAGCATTACAGACAGGTGTTACTCCAAACCTTCACACAACACCTGGGTCAGGTTCAGATGTTCACATGCCTCTCTTCTTCACAGCAGGAGGTTGTAGGTCCTAATGCTGACTCGCCAGGTGTGATGTTCCAGAGTGTAGTAGAGACACCCACAGAGTCTGCCCACAGAGTAAAGACATCATAACCACACAGCTGCAGTACAGTTGTGTTCATTTGTCATAAAGGACTAATACAACGCTTAGGCTCATTTTGCCTCACTTTGTCTATGTTAGATGCTTTTTCACTTAAAGCATCCTAAATCAATAATAATATCCATGCAATAATGTTATATCTCTGTGTTCTTTGTATCTGATGACACACAAACTAAAAGGAGTGCACATTGTTTACAACATGTGATATGGTTGGATGTAAATGTTACGAGCTTCTCAAATTTGAATCATAATCATATTTGCAAAAAAGATGCAATCAAATTTCAATTTAATTTTTTGGCTACGTCACCCAGTGACACTGATGCTCTGCAGAAGCTGCTGCAGCAAGGTCCTTCAGAGTTAGGTCAATGATGGTCTGCAGAAGCTGCTGCTGTAACATCCTTTGGAGTTAGGTCAGTGATGGTCTGGAGAGCCAGGTTGAAGCAGAAGTCACAGGTCCTACTCATGGGCACAGTGGCTCAGAATGCTCCTGGGAGAGCCTCCCAGGTGTGTGGGTCCTTGCTCCTCCTGCGACACTACTACCTAGCTTTATATGATGAGAGGAGGACGCAGTTCCTGGAAGGTGAAGAAAGTTGTACTAATGTCTACTATTACACCTAAATTGACTGAAATTTATTTATAATTTAGGACAATACTGGCCTTTTGGATGTTTAGTTGGGTACATTGGAGGTGGAAGATTTAAAAAAAAATGCACAATACAGTAAAGGTTTTGGAAATATGTAACATCTTAATTGTAATCATTCATTCTACGAAAGGTCCTACATTTCGCAAAACAGACTCTTGTGAGCTTTATGCCATGCTTTTATGTTGTTACCTCATCAAAAACATACCTAGAGTTGTGTTGTGTTTCATTCACACATGTTTAAGTAACCCTATTATTTGTCTGTTTACATCTCCAAAGCTCAAAATGTTGTGTTCCACCTTGTCATGTCATGTAGTGGTAGTTTAAGGTTAACAGAGCTACTTTTTGCTTAGAGCTACTTTTTGCTCAGAGCTACTTTTTGCTTAGTAGAGATGGAACAAAATTATCAACACAGTAGAGCACTTCCTGTATTACCACATGACATCACAAGATGGAACAGAGTGTTTTTAGTTTGAGAGAAACTTTGAGTTGAACAATAAAACAAAAAAAATGATGAGTAATCATTATAACATAGGTCAACATAGCCTAACAGCGACCCTTGAATTTTAATAAGCAGTTAAAAAGGCTAGAGTGTGTTGTGCTATTTCTACACTTTTGTGCTTAATTTTACAGTCCATTCACATTTTGAGTGCCAGTTGAACCTGTTTTAATGGAGTGTAATTAGTATAATCCTCCAGAAAATAATATCAATCTCTCAAAACAACAAAAGGGGATAAAGGTTTTACTTACACATTACCATGACAACCAGTGATGCAGGCATCATACCTAAGGAAAGTTGTCTTTATTTCTGTCTGAGATGATTGTGTTTGGAAACAGTGAGTGTAGATGTCCTTGCAAGCAACTTCATGGCATAGTCCCCTGATCTGCCCCCCACTGGTGCAGGCCCACCCCCCTGAGCTCTGTCCAGACTGCTAACTCATATTCCCACTGTTGAACAATAAGCTCTTCAGATTTGAACAGTTCTGATCTTGCAGATAAGAGTGTGAGGGCCAGCCTGCAGCAGAGAGTGCCCGCCTGCAGCAGTAAGAACTCTTCACCTGTCTTCACCTGTCAAGGTCAGTGTACCTCCAACACAGTGTGATACAGATGTACTGCACTAAAAGACTTCAGTTCATTTTGCTGCAGTTCAGTGTCACTCCAACTTTTGTTTGTTTTTTTATGAAAGTTTATTTTAGGTCTCATTGTTTCCTTTTGGTTGGTGTCCTCCTCAGCTCCGCAGTTGCAGCCTTCAGCCCCAGAGGCCTTCAGTCCCAAGCTCACATCTCAGGAGGTGGCAGCGATTGCTGCCTATCTGCCTCCAGATGAATGAAGAGTGCACTGGGAGACAAAGACACTGCTGATGCAGGTCTGCTCATGTTCTGTCCTTACAGACACGTGTCTGTTTCTTCTTCTGCCTATATGACCCTCTTACCTGTCTCTCTCCTCAGGACATACAGGTGTGTCTGTAAATATGATGAAGAAGAAGAATCCCCACAAGTAAGAAACTTGTGTCACATGACTCCTGCTGTCACATGACTATTCTGTCACATGACCCTCCTTTAACAACACTTTTCAGCCATGTCTCAATTTGCCAAAATGCCCTTAGATGCACCGTTCGAAGTGTGCATCGAAGGGCAGTTATGTAAATTCCGGTGCGACAAGGCCTGTCCCATTTCAATGCACCTGATGAATGTGCTGGCCAAAATGTGCCCTGCATTTCCAGCTTTTCCACAGAGATTAGCTGTAACCAAAGCGTGCATCCATGCACACTTCGCGCTCTGCTATATCCCATCATGCACCATGCCTATGCAAAAAAAAAGAAGAAAATGGAGTGTGCTGCACAATACACGTTCAAATGTTCGTACTGGTTTACCTCACCTACAACAGTGCGACATGAAACTGTTAAATCTGAATAAAGATAAGTACAGGCCGTGTGTTTGATGATTAAAAAGGAGGGAGTTACATTGAATAAAGGAATGTACAGTTATTCCTAGACAATAAGAAGAATACATTATTATCATTAGAAATTATTATTGCAATAATAAAAATAATGTAAGAATGTTCGTTTCTGGTGCAAGCGTCAAAGAGGACTAAGAGTCTGAAACAAAGTCAGAAGTGTTTAATGAGTTCCACACAGGTAACGTGAACAATGATGCAACAGACTCTCTGGAAAGGATAAAAGAGCCCTGAGATGTGCATGTGGAAATATATGTGTGGGTGGATGTGAGGAGGGTCCTTCTTCTAATCCGCATGGCGTCTTCATAAGGCCCACACTGGTCTGCACATCTTCATGAGTTCCCACGCAGTCCATAGGTCATGTCATTTACCTTAGCATTAGTAAATCAAGATATCAGTTTCATGTATTGCTGCACCGCTAGAAAATACTTTACAATAATAATATGAAATGAACTGGCACACAGCATAGAAGGGAAACAGTGCCCTCTACTGGTATGAAAGTAGTTTAGCCACAGATCAAATTAAACCTGACCCAAATACTGAATCATTAACTGCAATATCCCACTTTATGTACAACTAATAAGTGTTTGCTGGATTATAGAATGAAAAATAATATTGGTTACCTCTGCCTGTTATTACGTTTTAACAAGGCATATTTTGTTAAAGTTATAAAATAGCTACAGTTGGGGAAAAAATCACCTTGAATGTTATATTTGTCTATTGATATTCAATCTAAACAGAAATAAATTGCTGGGATGATGACAGCTTAACTTTTCTTCTATTAAATAATAAATAAATTAATAATAATTAAAAACAACGACACTGGTGGAAGTAGGGCCCATAGTGTAGGCCTGTCCCATTTCGGCAAGATGGTGGCTACACTGAAGACTACCCATTTTCGGCCGGGTACTTCAAATGATACTTCGAGGAGTACTTTGAAGAGTACGTCCAACGATGCATTTGGCAAATTGACACATGGCCTTCCTGTCACCTGACTCCTGCCTTCACATGACCTCTGCGTCACATGACTCCTGCCGAGACATGACTCCTGCCGTGACATGACTCCTGCATCACATGACTCCTGCCGTGACATGACTCCTGCATCACATGACTCCTGCCGTGACATGACTCCTGCATCACATGACTCCTGCCGTGACATGACTCCTGCATCACATGACTCCTGCATCACATGACTCCTGGGTCACTTGACCATGCTGTCACTTTACTCCTCCTGTCACATAACTCCTGCCATTGCCTGACTCCTGCGTTCACATGACCCTGCCGTCACGTGCCCTTCCCGTCATGTGACTCCTGCCGTCAGATGACCCTGCCATCACATGACTCCTGCCTTCACATGACTCCTGCTGTGATATGACTCCTGTTCTCACATGACCCTCCTGTCACATGACTCCTGCCGTCACATGACCATCCTGCCACTTACTTCAGGTTCAAAAATGTAAATTACGTTGAATATTATCCTGCACATGCTTCAGGTTTTGCAACAGACAGTGGCATATTTAATGAACCAGATACAAACCCAACTGAACTGGACTACAATAAGACATTGTATTCTTCCTGATTAGGAAGCACAAAGGCAGCGTTGGGGGAGCCAAGGCTGTGTCACCTGCACGGAGGGACATGGTGGGCTGCCGCATTCAGCACGTGTGGAAAGATGGAGCCACTCATGCTGTGTGGAAGGGCACTGTACTGGACCAGGTACTGCTCACTCCCTAACTATGAAACTTATGTACTGTTCACACCCTCACTATGTCACCTACAGTTGAAACCAGAAATTTACATACACTATATAAAAAGCCTCATATGTTTTTTCCTCACTGTCTGACATGAAAATAAACTTTTCCTATTTTAGGTCAGTTATTTCTATTTGCTAAATGCCAGAGTAATGAGAGAATAGTGTTTTAACAATGTTTCATTACTTTCTTAAAAGTCAGAAGATTACTTACAGTAAGATTACTGTTCATTTAATCAATTTGGGAAAACCCAGATGATGAAGTCATATCTTTTGAAGCTTCTGATAGGTTTATTGACAACATTTGAGTTAATCAGAGACACACCTGTGGATGTATTTGAAGGCACACCTGAAACACACTGCTTCTTTGTGTAACATCATGGGAAAGTCAAAAGAAATCAGCCAAGACATCAGGAAGAGAAATGTGGACTTACACAAGTCTGGTTCATCCCTAGGTGCAATTTCCAGATGCCTGAAGTATAAAAAAACACCATGGGAATGGCCAGTCATCATACTGCTCAGGAAGGAGATGGGTTCTGTGTCCCAGAGGTGAATGTAGTTTGGTCTGAAATGTGCATATCAACTCAAGAACAGAAGCGAAAGACCTTGTGAAGATGCTAGCTGAAGCGCGTGTGATAGAAATTTAAGTGTACTCATTGTGTAAATGAAGAGACCCAGACCAGACATTAACATGTGTGAAGGCCCTGTCCCATCCTCCAGGAAAGCCTTTGTTGTCTTATCTGTTCTCAGGTATAAAAGTTTATTATCTCATAGGTGTGAAACAAAAGTCACTGCTTTGAAATAGTAAAAGCCAAAGTTAAATCTGTCAACTGGACAAAAAGTTGTGGGAGTGAAGACTAGCTGACAGATTTAACTTCGGCTTTTACTATGGATCAAGTATTACAGAGACCCTGCTTTGAAATGTGTGTAGCTTTGTCATTATGGTATAAATACTCAGAGCTCAGATGCTCTTTGGGAGAGACTCAGGAAGACTTGGGATGCTGGACCCGTCTGCAACCAGAGCAGGCCTGGGCCCTTTCCTGTCCATATCTGCTGTCACAAAGAATAAACCTTTTTTATATTTCATAACTCACCGGGCTTTGCAAATGGATTACTTTTCATCTAGAATTGTAATTTTCCCAACACTGGTAAGAGTGTCATTATCCACAGTGAAATGAGTACTGTACCATCATGAGCTGAAAGGTCGCTCTGCCAGGAAGAAGCCATTACTCCAAAAGAAACATAAAAAACAGATTTGTTTCCAAATGAACACAGGGACAAAGACCTTAATTTTTGGAGGCATATCCTGTGGTCTGACAAAACAAAAATTTAACTGTTTAGCCACAATGAGCATCATTATGTTTGAAGAAAAAAGGAGGAAGCATGCAGGCCTGAGAACACGTTCCCACCTGTGAAATATAAAGGGGGCAGCATCATGTTGTGGGTTTGTTTTGTTGATGGACGGACTGGTGCACTTCCCAAAATAGATGACATGAGCAAAAAACATTGCGCGGAAATACTGAAGCAACATCTCAGACATCAGCCAGGAAGTTAAAGCTTGGGCACAAATGGGTTTTCCAACTAGACAATGACCCGAAGCATACTTAAGGTTAACAAAGTCAATTTTTTAGAGGGGCCATCACAAAGCCCTGATCTCAATCCCACTTAACTTAGACCTGAAAAGGCATGGATGAGCACGGTGGCCTACAAATTGGCTCAGTTCTATCAGAAGGAATGGGCCAAAATTCCTTTGTGAGAAGCTTGTGAAAGGATATCCAACACGCTTGACAAGTACATACATTTTAAAGGGAATGGTAGCAAATACTAATGCATGTAATGTATATAAACTTCTGACTTTGAAGAAAATAATGAAAAATTCTCTTATTATACTGGCATTTAGCATATAGAAATAGTTTTGACCTGAAACAGGAAAAGTTTATTGTGATTTCAGACAGCAAGTAAAAAACAATTATATGTCTTTTTATATAGTGTATGTAAAGTTTTGGTTTCAACTGTAGGTACTGCTCACTCCCTCACTATGTCACCTAGGTACTGTTGACTCCCTTACTATGACACCTAGGTACTTCTCACTCCATCACTATGACACCTACATACTTCTCACTCCATCACTATGACACCTAAGTTCCCTTCACTTCCTCACTGTGACACTTAAGTACTGCTTACTCCCTCACAATGATACCTAGGTACTTCTCACTCTCTCACTGTGACACCTAGGTACTGCTCACTCTCTCACTCCCTCACTGTGACACCTAGGTACTTCTCACTCTCTCACTGTGACACCTAGGTACTGCTCACTCCCTCACTGTGACACCTAGGTACTTCTCACTCTCTCACTGTGACACCTAGGTACTTCTCACTCTCTCACTGTGACACCTAGGTACTGCTCACTCCCTCACTGTGACACCTAGGTACTGCTCACTCTCTCACTGTGACACCTAGGTACTGCTCACTCTCTCACTGTGACACCTAGGTACTGCTCACTCCCTCACTGTGACACCTAGGTACTTCTCACTCTCTCACTGTGACACCTAGGTACTGCTCACTCTCTCACTGTGACACCTAGGTACTGCTCACTCCCTCACTGTGACACCTAGGTACTGCTCACTCCCTCACTGTGACACCTAGGTACTTCTCACTCTCTCACTGTGACACCTAGGTACTTCTCACTCTCTCACTGTGACACCTAGGTACTGCTCACTCCCTCACTGTGACACCTAGGTACTTCTCACTCTCTCACTGTGACACCTAGGTACTTCTCACTCTCTCACTGTGACACCTAGGTACTTCTCACTCTCTCACTGTGACACCTAGGTACTGCTCACTCCCTCACTGTGACACCTAGGTACTTCTCACTCTCTCACTGTGACACCTAGGTACTTCTCACTCTCTCACTGTGACACCTAGGTACTGCTCACTCTCTCACTGTGACACCTAGGTACTGCTCACTCTCTCACTGTGACACCTAGGTACTGCTCACTCTCTCACTGTGACACCTAGGTACTGCTCACTCTCTCACTGTGACACCTAGGTACTGCTCACTCTCTCACTGTGACACCTAGGTACTGCTCACTCTCTCACTGTGACACCTAGGTACTGCTCACTCTCTCACTGTGACACCTAGGTACTTCTCACTCTCTCACTGTGACACCTAGGTACTGCTCACTCCCTCACTGTGACACCTAGGTACTGCTCACTCTCTCACTGTGACACCTAGGTACTGCTCACTCTCTCACTGTGACACCTAGGTACTGCTCACTCCCTCACTGTGACACCTAGGTACTGCTCACTCTCTCACTGTGACACCTAGGTACTTCTCACTCTCTCACTGTGACACCTAGGTACTTCTCACTCTCTCACTGTGACACCTAGGTACTGCTCACTCCCTCACTGTGACACCTAGGTACTTCTCACTCTCTCACTGTGACACCTAGGTACTGCTCACTCCCTCACTGTGACACCTAGGTACTGCTCACTCCCTCACTGTGACACCTAGGTACTTCTCACTCTCTCACTGTGACACCTAGGTACTGCTCACTCTCTCACTGTGACACCTAGGTACTGCTCACTCCCTCACTGTGACACCTAGGTACTTCTCACTCTCTCACTGTGACACCTAGGTACTTCTCACTCTCTCACTGTGACACCTAGGTACTGCTCACTCCCTCACTGTGACACCTAGGTACTTCTCACTCTCTCACTGTGACACCTAGGTACTTCTCACTCTCTCACTGTGACACCTAGGTACTGCTCACTCCCTCACTGTGACACCTAGGTACTTCTCACTCTCTCACTGTGACACCTAGGTACTTCTCACTCTCTCACTGTGACACCTAGGTACTGCTCACTCCCTCACTGTGACACCTAGGTACTGCTCACTCCCTCACTGTGACACCTAGGTACTTCTCACTCTCTCACTGTGACACCTAGGTACTGCTCACTCTCTCACTGTGACACCTAGGTACTGCTCACTCCCTCACTGTGACACCTAGGTACTTCTCACTCTCTCACTGTGACACCTAGGTACTTCTCACTCTCTCACTGTGACACCTAGGTACTGCTCACTCCCTCACTGTGACACCTAGGTACTTCTCACTCTCTCACTGTGACACCTAGGTACTGCTCACTCTCTCACTGTGACACCTAGGTACTGCTCACTCTCTCACTGTGACACCTAGGTACTGCTCACTCTCTCACTGTGACACCTAGGTACTGCTCACTCTCTCACTGTGACACCTAGGTACTGCTCACTCTCTCACTGTGACACCTAGGTACTGCTCACTCCCTCACTGTGACACCTAGGTACTTCTCACTCTCTCACTGTGACACCTAGGTACTGCTCACTCTCTCACTGTGACACCTAGGTACTGCTCACTCTCTCACTGTGACACCTAGGTACTGCTCACTCTCTCACTCCCTCACTGTGACACCTAGGTACTGCTCACTCTCTCACTGTGACACCTAGGTACTGCTCACTCTCTCACTCCCTCACTGTGACACCTAGGTACTGCTCACTCTCTCACTATGACACCTTGGTACTGCTCAGTCCTCACTAAGGGATTGCTAAGTGATGATGTTACTTGCATCTTTGTCTTTGTTTCTTATTCATCGGTCTGTGTAATCTCTAAATTGTCCAGGTATGATCCATAGTAAAAGAAAAAATATTAAATCTGTCCACTGGACAAAAAATTGAAGCAGTGAAAACTGTTCCCTGATCATCCAAACTACGTCTTCATCTTTGGTCAGATTACTGGTGAACACTGCCTTAAATCTAAAGGGAGGAAAACACTAGGGCTAGTCCGGATGCTAATAGGTGTAAAAGCACCCATTGGTGTTTTTAGTTTCAGTGTAGTTGGCGCCTCCCTTCAGATAGATTTATCCACCAGTAATCTGACCAGAACTTGGATGAGCAGCAAAACGTCTTCACTCCAACTTTTTTTCCCAGTTGACAGATTTTATATTTTTCTTTTACTATTTTTCCTTATTTATCAAACAAGAGATTACCTTTCAAAAATGTTTGTTTAACCGCAAATTTTATCAGATACTTTTGTGTTTTTGTTTGTAAAGCGTCTTTGAGTGTCCAAAACAGCACTTTATAAGTTTGATGTATTATTATTATTATTATTATTGTTGTTGTTCAGTATCTAAATAATGTAGTAATAATCTAGCAAAACATAGGATTACCAGTGTGCATATCTCATTAACTGCTGGTCACAGCTAATGTTAGCTTAGCCTAGTGTTACCTCAACCTCATACACACGTGAGATGTGAAATAGCAGAAATTGTAAACATGTTCAATGTTTTCAATCAGCTGATGCGCTTGGACCCGGAAGTGACATCAAACTTAACAACCCAGTGGCACCTAGGTACTTCTCACTCCTCTCTATGACACCTAGGTCCTACCCACAAGCTTGGGAGGGGGGTACACAGGTGCTGTTGTTTCCCTGATGAAGTGTCCCATGCTTGTGTCAGGTGCCAGTGAACCCCTCCCTCTACCTGATCAAATATGACGGCTTCGACTGTGTCTACGGCCTGGAGCTACATAAGGACGAGCGTGTGCAGGGACTTGAGGTGCTGCCGGACAGATTGGGTGAGATACAGGGGACACAGCTCTGCACACATTAGGGCTGAAATACTTGGTTAACATAATACTATTACATAAATAATTGCAACCTTTGAGATTCAAGAATTATTAAGGATTATTATTATTTTATTATTATTATTATTATTATTTTGCTATTGATACTTTGCAGTGATGCCATGTTAGTGAGAAGCATACACTGTAAAAGAAGTTTTATGAAAACTCAAGAAAAAAATAGAAAATGGATTTAAACAACTCATTTTCAGGAGCCTGTGATCAATATAAGTGTCATTGTCCCTTTTAGGTGTTTGAATTTCAACACAAAAGCTGAGAGTGACTTGTGTTTAACAGCACAAAGTCGGCTCACCCAGCGTAGTGTCAACTAAGTCAGTTTTTATGGTCAGACTGTGATAAAATAAATCTCAGATTAAAGTCTAACTTGAGTAACAGATCTTCACACAGAACAGTGCCTTAGCTAGCTTCACCCCCCAGGGAGAATAATTAGCTGCAAAGTATCATTATTGCAGCCCTTATGCCGATAAAGAAATTCTTACTAACTGTATTTGAGAATAGGGTAAAGCAGTATTTATTAAAGACACAGGAGTGCACTTTTGGCTTGTGTGTGGGCATTGTGTTACATTTGTGTTTGCTTTGACAGCCAAGTCGCGGCTGACGGACGTGAGTCTGGCCGACGCGATGATTGGGAAAGCAGTGGAACACATGTTTGAAACGGAGGAGGGGCCCAAGGAGGAGTGGAGAGGGATGGTCCTGGCCCGCGCGCCCATCATGACCTCCTGGTTCTACATCACCTATGAAAAGGACCCTGTCCTCTACATGTACCAGCTCCTGGACGACTACAAGGAGGGAGACCTGCGCATCATGCCAGACAACAGTGAGTGCTCCTGTCTCTTTGGACCTCAGCACTGTAGACTCCCGTTAGGCTTGGATCAGTTTAGTCCACGGCTCTGAACTAAAGCCCTTTACAAACAGCACACCCAGGTGATCTCTGGGTGCTGTTCTAAGCACTTCTCCTGCTCTCTGTGGATTATCAACTCAAAGCTATCAAAGAAATAAACAGAGTTCTTTGCATTTGCAACACTGAACACGTTGATATTTTCACCATGTGTCCTTATTCTAACGCGCACCTTAAACGTTAAAGGAAAAGTGAAACAAAAGCATGTGGTGGAGTGCATGAATCATGTGACTAACTCAGGTAGCATACTGTATGTACCTGGTGACCCAAAGCCTGCTCCAAGCCTGTTGTCATAGAAATAGGTTTGGCAAACAGCTTGTCATGTGGCTTATAGTAGTAATACAGTAGTAGTAGATAGTGAATAGTAAATGCTATGTGTCAACACTGAATACAGACCTGTACTAAAGCTAAAAGCACAAGGGGGAGCCTGTGATGTTAGAAAGATGGTCTCAAAAACAAACAAGAAAGTGAGATTTGACTGTTGTGCTATTTACAGTGAAAGGTGCAATGTGTAAGACAGAGCTGTCAGTGGGCCCTGAAAAAACAGACAACTGGCCTAGTCCAATTTAAACCAATTCATCAAAATGCTTGTTAACTAAATGCCTGGGAACTACGATTGAGGTGTCATGAATCATCTGGAGAAGCTGATACGATCTTGTATACCTGCTGCGTATAACCACAGTCAGATTTACTTAAGGCGCAGACTAGGAGAGGCATTCAACTGCACAAGGTAAGAAAGAGCCAGGAAAATATTAGACATGTGTTTGGATGTGTACTCACTTGTTTTAGATTAGCAGTGATGACATCTACTGTCTCTCCAATGAGCCGTAGATGGTACCTTAACCTAACCTTGGTCCACTCCACTACATTAAAGGACCCACACTGTGCTATTTTCTGATCTATGTTATGTTATTTCTTCATCATAAACATACCCAGAGTTGTGTTTTGTTTCATTCACACATGTTTAATACACACACCCTGCACATTTAAGCTGAGTGCTTCTCTCAAACAGAAAACACTCATCTTGTAATGCTATGATAATACAGGAAGTGCTCCACTGTTAAATGCCATACCTTCACTAGAATCATTTCATCATTTTGAATTGGATTGTTTAGCACACTGGGATTTCACTGTGCATGTAAACATAGTGAGTTTTTCAGACAGCCTCACCTCACCTGTCTTATGTGCTTTTTGTGTTGCAGATGAGGGCGGACCAGTGGAGCGCGAGCCCGGGGAGGTGGTGGACAGTCTGGTGGGGAAGCAGGTGGAGTACGCCAAAGAGGATGGAGGCAAGCGCACGGGCATGGTCATCCACCAGGTGGAGGCTAAGCCCTCCGTGTACTTCATCAAGTTTGACGATGACTTCCTCATCTACGTCTACGACCTCGTCAAGACATCATAATGAGACACCGCTGAAGACAAAAGACAAGCAGGCACTGTATGGAGAGGACTGTCCAGCCCCCCAAAGTCTAAACCATTTATTGTTGCCCCAAGTCACAAGGCTGTACAGTGTGAGAAGGCCAAAAACCCAACAGTCAAACACACCAATGTCCTCAAGTGAGATAAGCAGATGGATCATGTCCTCATCGTCTGTCTTTCTCTATAAAAACTCAAGGAGAACCAAACTGAAGGAGAGCTCGACTCCCAGGACTAGACCAGGACTGGAACAGCACTGAACATGCACTGCACTAGGACCGGACTGGGAAAGAACCAGGACAGGACCAGGACAGAACCAGGACCAGGACAGGACCAGGAGAGAACCAGGACAGGACCAGGACAGAACCAGGACCAGGACAGGACCGGGACTAGGACAGGACTAGGACTAGGACTAGGACAGGACCAGGACAGGACCAGGACTAGGACAGGACTAGGACTAGGACAGGACTAGGACAGGACTAGGACCAGGACAGGACCAGGACAGGACCAGGACCAGGACAGGACCAGGACAGGACCAGGACAGGACCAGGACTAGGACTAGGACAGGACCAAGGCAGGACCAGGACAGGACCAGGACTAGGACAGGACCAAGGCAGGACCAGGACCAGGACTAGGACAGGACTAGGACCAGGACAGGACCAGGACAGGACCAGAACAGGACCAGGACAGGACCAGGACTAGGACAGGACCAGGACCAGGACCAGGACCAGGACTAGGACAGGACCAGGACAGGACTAGGACAGGACCAGGACTAGGATAGGACCAGGACCAGGACTAGGACAGGACCAAGGCAGGACCAGGACCAGGACTAGGACAGGACCAGGACAGGACTAGGACAGGACCAGGACTAGGATAGGACCAGGACAGGACTAGGAAAGAACCAGGATAGGACCAGAACAGGAGCAGGACCAGGACCAAGACAGGACCAGGACAGGATCAGGACTAAGAGGCTCTAGATATGTCCAGGATTTTCATTTGTAGAAAAAGTGCTTTGAAAAAGCCCAACCTGTAGCCTGTGTTTAAGGAATACAATACCATATTTCGCAAAGAACTACCTGGAAATGCAGCCAACACAATGATGCTTTGAGTAGGTTTACAAAGACAAGATGAAAAATCGAATTTGAAGATGGCGGTGAGATGAGCAGAGACGTGAGTTGTTTGTTGTTTCCTGTACAGTGTCATATCAAATGCAGGTCTTATTGCACATGTAGCCTGAAAAGTGTCTGCGCTTCGGTCACACCCAGCATCGCAAACGATTCTTTCATGTGGTGATTTGTGTCTTCAGATTTTTAAACTACATTTTATAAAAATAGACATTAACTTAAATTGCAAATTTCTCTAAATCTAAACACATGTTCCAAGTTGATTTCAACAATCCTTCATGCATGTTCATATGTTTATCATTTGGATAAAATCTTGTCAGTACTGCTGCACCTTCTAAATGTCCTGTTATCTATGAGTTCAAGAAACAAGGACTCAATCTTTGGGAGGAAAATATTTGTACACAAAAGCTGTAAAAATATCTGACCGAAGAGGGGAATTTTTGTACAAATCCTACTTTGACTGTAACACGTGTTTGATCTGAACTTCATGGCAAACTGACTGGAAACTCTGAGATGTCTCTGCTTCTTATGTGTCCTTCAGCAGCAGATCTGGGCTGCATCCCATTTCTCCTAAAGTGCCTCCTTGGCTCCACTCCTCGGCTCCACTCCTCCATCCTACACCCTCCACTCGCCCACAACAACTCTACAAAAGTGATGTTTCATTTGTAGTGACTGGTTCCCCAAACTCACTTTAAAGGAACTGTATGTAGCTTGCATTCTTTCTGTAAAAAAAAAAACAAAAAAACACAAAACTGTACTACAATCACAACTGCAAGAACTTTAACCTGCAGATAGGACACATTCAAGTTTTTTTTCTCATTCTATATGGACAGACCATGCCTCATGCAAAATGCCAGAACCTCCAGAATTCACTCACTGAGCTGCAGAGGCTGCTCTAGCACGCATGATTGGCTGCAGGTGCTGAGGTTTAGGTAGTGACCATTCAGATCGGAGAGTCCTTTTAGGTTTAAACCAACTGGATTTCAGCACTGAAACTGGCAGCTCATTCTGCTTTCAATTTCAGCATCAAAACATCAAATTTTATATATATATATATATATATATATATATATATATATATATATATATATATATATATATATATAAAACATAAATAAATGGGCCATCATGTCCAATGCTTTTTAATTAAGAATAAATGAGCAGAATTATTATCAGTAAAAGCTATATTTGATTTGAACATGTTTACCTCATATTGGGGGATACAGTTTTAAGTTTATTAAATTAAAAATCAACATCTTGCATACAGTTCCTTTAAATGTGGTCTTTCAACAAATAGTAGAAATGTGTATAATATTGCGACTGCTTTTGAATTCTTTATAGAAAAAAAAAAAAACAGATAAGGTTTTGAACTTTATATCTGTTTGTGTTTCATCTGTGTAAGCACAGAGACATGAACCTAAACCTCAGAAAACCAGAGGCATATTTGCATAAATGACGCAGCTTTGATTCACTCAAGCCTTGGACTCATGTGTGAGCTCCAGCATGGCCCCATCAGACCCAGACTCAGATGAGGAGTCCAGGGTCAGGGACAGGCTGTGGGGCTGTGACGTGGTGCTCCAACATGGAGCTCAGCTCTCACTTGAGTTTGTGTGACTCATTCTCATTGCTAATCGCCTTATTCCGAGATATTACTGTGTTGTATTGAGGTTTTTTTTGTAAGTTTTAAATGTATGTTTAATTTTTCTGGTTACTCATAATTAGTGTCTTGTCTTTTTTGTCAATATTAGTCCAGGTTTTCAAAATTCGTTCAGTAGAGCTTTGTGAAAGATGTCTGTGCTTGTCTCTCAACTGGATTTAACTAAAATTTGACTGAAGTTAATGTTAATAATCTATTACTCAATTACACAATTCTTGTAATTAATTAGAGAAATAAGTTTGTAATTGAAATCGTATTACTTGCACAGCCCTGCCCAGTGTCTGCTGTCATTGTTCTTGACACATCCCACTTGCCCATGTAAGATGTGTGAGTGGACTAGAAAAAATGGGTCATCTGAGGCACTCTGACTTCCAGTTAAAGTCCTTTGCTTCATGTGTGAAGAAGACACATCTGCTTTGTCTAAATAAAGGACTTTTAGTGCAAATGAGTGCCTCGGATCTCTTTCTATTTTTTCTAGTTTTCTTACCTCCTGGATCCTCGAAGAGCACATTTGATTTGACCCACTGATGCACTCACCCTTCATATTTTTGTGATGGGTGAGTGTTGTTGGTGGTGGTAGGGGCCCATGGCACAGATTGGCAGCCTTGGGGCCAGGTGTGTAGTCAATAATGCAATGTAAAGCACTTTAAAAGTGCCATTTAAGTCCAAGGAAATATTATAATAATAATGCATTTATTTTATACAGCACTTTTCCAGACGTTCAGAGTCAATATATAATTTAGTGAATTATTAATTCACTCCACACTCTAATGATAAGCTACTATTCTAGCCACAGCAGCCCTGAGGCAGACTGATAGAAGCAAAGCTGCCAGTTTGTACCATACGCCTCTTATGATCACCACTAACACTCATGCACACACCGCATTCGTACTAGGCAATGTGGGTAAAGTGTGTTGCCTAAGGACACAAGTTTTGCCACTGATGCCCCACTGTGGCACCTGGTACTGCCAGCAGCCTCCAGGCCTAGCCCTGCTTAGCTTCTGAGATCTGACAAGGTCAGGTTTTGGCCAGGAGGGTTGTTATTACTTGTACAAATGTAGGCCAAATTAGCCAATGTTCCTCTTCAGATGGATAGAACATGCTACATGTGGCCCACTGAGGTGTAGCTTCCTTGTTTCAGTAGCGCAAAGGTGTTTTGTTGAATTTCCCCAAAAAGAAAAAAGACACACTTTCAACTGACTTTTTACATGTATTTATACAAATAAAAAAATTTAAACATGTTATATTTAGAATGAATGAAATTTAAATTCCTCCACATGTTGAAGGGCTACAGACTAGACAGCAGGTAAGAGTAATTTTGAAGCCACTGCAGTCTGTGCATTGGCCATTAGATGGGGCTGTTTCTGTCCAGAGGCCTTTGTGTTCTTTGAGCATTGTGTTTAGACGGCACACTTCTCCACAGCCTCAGAGTTTCTGACAGTCATGTTACTGTCCAATGGTGCAAAGGGCTGAGAGCACCAAGGATCCTGCTCCAGTCTCCAAATCTCCATGTGTGCTTCAGCCATGAGTAGCAGAGCATTACAGCAGCTCCAACATCCTGAGCCTGAGCCCAGCCCCTGACCTTGCCCTGGCCCTTAGCAGCCCTCAGTCGTCAGAGAAGGTGAGGCGTCCCGGGCCCTCGTTCTTCATCCAGCGTCGGTACCTCTTCATGCGGGGGTCTGTGGCCATGCGCACCTTCAGTTCCTCATCCTGCTCGCACCGGTACACCTGCACGCACACACACCAGAGGTATGAGGAGAGCAAAAACAACACTCAACAGTCTGCAAGTGTCCTTAAAGCTTGTGGTAGAAAACAAAGGAAAACATTTTGCCTGCAATCCAAAAGTAATTTTCAATTTGAAGGTACTCGACTAAAAAGCAAGAATTTATTCTGACCTAGACTTGATTTATTATAAATGCCTTGAACTTTGGCTTGAGTATCAAGTTGTAGTCCGAAGGCCGAAGGATGTATCTTAACCCATCATTTATGTTCAAAGAGGAACTGTTTTTTCATTGTAACCTTCACCTCACTGGATTCAGTACACTACATTACTGTTTTTGTGTGGGCATCAGGTCCTTGGCATGAACCAGTTTCTGCACAAGAATGTCACACTGGACCAAGCACAAAGGAGTGTAGGGCTTGGCATTATGGAGATAAAAATCTAACTGTGAAATTGAGCATTCTAGAGAAAATTTGTGAATCACAATGAAGCAAACAGACACTTTTCCCCACTCACTCATCCTATTTCTTAGCCTCATCATTGCCCTGTGTGAGTGACAGCTGCATTTAACCAATTGAAATAACATATGAACTTTCAGAAGAGGCAGGCGACAGGTTACCTATACAAGGCAATATAAAGATAATAAGTTTACACGAATTGTGATTAGGTAAAAATTGGGATGCTGCTTAAAGAAAATTGTGATTGATTTCTTTGCATATCACCCAGCACTAGAGGAGTGTCAGGTTATGACTCCTCCCTTAGGTTGGAGAAAAGCAGACAGATCCAAGTCTGAGTGACCCTGAGATCCACAGTCTAAAATCCCACCTCGTAGTTCTCGTGGATCCACAGCTCCCTCTGCAGGAAGTCCTGGATAGTGCTGTCCTCCAGTGTATCAAACTGGGACTGGGACATCTTCATGTTCTTCCTGAAATCACAACAAAAGGCTTCACCAAAGACTGTTGATCAGAGTCTGGATTATAATATGTTATCTGGAGATTAAAATTGTGAGCTATGAGGAAAAAACTCAAAATTCTATTCAGGATGACATAAAGCAATTTAATTTAGTATACAACAGTTTAGTGGTCTATAGTCTTGCCTCACAGCAATGAGGCTGCTGTTCTGGTTTCTTGTATCAGCCCAAAACACGCACAATAGGTCAGATCCTCCAGCTAAGGTAGTCCTGATCAAGACTAGCTCAAGATCTGGAGATGATTCCCACTGTTTCTCACAGGTTGCCTCTGCGGTCTTGAGGGGTAGGTCAAATACAGCTGACAAATATCTTAACATACAAAACTATCCACAAGCTTGGAGTGGTTTATCAATCAAAAAATAAAGTACCTTTTGAACTTAGTACCTGATGAGATAGAGCTTCTCCTCTGGACCATACTCCTGCCCGCGCAGCCTGAACCGGTACACCCAGTTCAGGTACCAGGCGACATAGCGGGTCAGGCTGAGGGGAGCCAGCACCATCTGGCACAGCAGGATGTCCCAGACACGGGGCTTCTGGTAACTGCCCTTGATGTCAATCTTGGTCTTGATGATGAGGCGGATGACCTCCTCCTCCTGCTCCCGGATTTCCTCTTTGCTCCGCCGGTTCTTGCCCCGTTCTTTGGCTCGGCTCAGGAGGCCTTGCTGCCGGGCAATCTCTGCCGCCTGCAGACGATACTTGGGCACGGTCACCAGGTAGTTTATGGCCTCATTGTAGCTGCTGTACCAGCTGTAGTACTGCACACACAAGAGGACATTTTAGGGTTCATCTGGTGCTTTATTAAAGTACTTCTTTTGTCTTTATTTAATGTGAACTTCCAATCAAAGTTCCTGTGTTTACATTTCCCAGTCCTGTTCAAACAGGACATTCAAGTGTTCCTGGTGTACATATAACATACTGGGCACTGTTTCTGCAGTAAAATATAAGATATCAAGATAATGTAAACTTAGACCTGGAAAATGTCTCCTTCTGTGGTGAGAGGGAATGACTGAATGACTGAACAGTTATATCCCAATTAAAGTGAAGACACTTTAATTGGGATATAACTGTGACTAAACCAGAACTAGTCTAGAATTAAACCAGTACTAGTCCAAGGTTAAAGCAGAACTAGTCCAGGGCTAAACTAGGATCCAGTTGTTGCCAGTGATGGTAAGAATACTTTGAAAATGTATTTATTTACAGAATACTGAATACTGTACCTGCATTAAAATGTATTTTGATACACAGCCCAATCAGAGTACTGTATTTTGAATACTTTTACACTGAATTGTATTAAAATCTTAGTGTAAAGCCACAACATAGGATTAAAAACAGCTTCATTTTTGTTTAAGTATTTCCTATTACTGATTGAAGAAGGAAAAAATGGTATGCACATACACCACAACTGCAGGGGTTTATATTTTCTCACTAATTCTGTGCAGTTTGAAGCTTAAATTGTGTGATTAAATAGTGCAAGGAATACATTGCACTATGTATTCAACAAAGTATCGGTACTGAGTCCACTCACTCTAAATGAGTACTTGGTACATGTATTTAGTGACAGTGGTTGTCGCGGTACATGTATTTAGTGACAGTGGTTGTCGCGGTACATGTATTTAGTGACAGTGGTTGTCGCGGTACATGTATTTAGTGACAGTGGTTGTTGCTGTCGCGGTACATGTATTTAGTGACAGTGGTTGTCACGGTACATGTATTTAGTGACAGTGGTTGTCGCGGTACATGTATTTAGTGACAGTGGTTGTCGCGGTACATGTATTTAGTGACAGTGGTTGTCGCGGTACATGTATTTAGTGACAGTGGTTGTCGCAGTACATGTATTTAGTGACAGTGGTTGTCGCAGTACATGTATTTAGTGACAGTGGTTGTCGCAGTACATGTATTTAGTGACAGTGGTTGTCGCAGTACATGTATTTAGTGACAGTGGTTGTCGCAGTACATGTATTTAGTGACAGTGGTTGTCGCAGTACATGTATTTAGTGACAGTGGTTGTCGCAGTACATGTATTTAGTGACAGTGGTTGTCGCAGTACATGTATTTAGTGACAGTGGTTGTCGCAGTACATGTATTTAGTGACAGTGGTTGTCGCAGTACATGTATTTAGTGACAGTGGTTGTCGCAGTACATGTATTTAGTGACAGTGGTTGTCGCAGTACATGTATTTAGTGACAGTGGTTGTCGCAGTACATGTATTTAGTGACAGTGGTTGTCGCAGTACATGTATTTAGTGACAGTGGTTGTTGCAGTGTACCTGGAACACAGAGATGGCGCAGATAGTGACCAGGATGACAAGCCTCACGTCCACTCTGGGGGCCAGCCTGCGCCTGTAGTAGGCATAGTAGTGTTGGTAGTACTGCTCCGGGTGGTCCAACATGTCATTATACTCTCGCCGCGAGTCCTCATCCTGGACACCGAGAGGGGGAGGGATTCTCAGCAAGTGTGGAACTAAATACTCTACCCATAAAGTCAACATTCATCTAGCCACAGGCAGAGGTGGGGAGTACTCAGTGACATTTACTTGAGTAACTTTTTAAGACTTTTTCAGAGTACTTTTCTAGCAGCATACTTTTACTCCTACTTCAGTAACAGTACTGTTACTTTAACAAGTTTGGGTTACTCATCCCACTGTGAGTATGTCTACAAGTGTACAAGTTATATTGACAATATGAAATGATTTGAACATTTGTGTTTCTTGCACTGCTCTGTCAGGTTTTTTTTGGGTACATCCTTTGAAAATACCAGATTTTGTGCATTATTTAATGTTTTGTCCATCAAATTACATTAACCTCAAATTATATGTCAGTCCTGACAGTAGCTCCTTCTTTAGTAGTTTTTTTGTTTTTTTTACTCTTACTCCACTACTTTGTAGTTCTACTTCATTAATATTATTCTGAAGTAACATTACTTTTACTTGAGTGCAATGTTTGGCCCCATGTGCCCTATGAGCCTCTCTGACCCTGGACTACTGGAGCACTCCCCCTGCCCTGAGTGCAGTCCTAGTGCACAATGGAGTCTCTGCCCTATAAAGATGACCAACTTTTGTCCTGGGCTTCTTGTTTACTGTGAACAAACCAGTGGACAGTGACACGTGGGCTGGAATGTCCACCATATGGAGCCTATAACCCGGACTAACCCGGACTAACCCGGACTAACGGGGACACGTCAGGACTGATAGGCCCACTACACTGGCTCTGAACAGCCGGGTCAAATCCTGGACCAGGTCTAGATCAGATGTTCTCCAGCCTCCAGTCCAGCACAAACCTTGAGAGTTTCGTAGGCGGTGGCGATCTGGAGGAAGCGCTTGTGCGCCTCCTGTGCGCTCTCCACCTCCAGATCGGCTCTGAAGCGGTCCGGGTGGAAGCGGCGGGCGAGCTGCCGGTAAGCGCGGGCGATCTCGGCTTTGGAGGCATCGCGTGTCACTCCGAGCACGTCGTAGCAGACCTCGGTGCCGCAGTACAGGCCCTCCAGGAGCCCGTACACCGAGGGCACGGAGCAGAGGCACAGCACGAGCACCGCCAACTGCCCCGTGACGCCCCTGAGCCGCTCCGGGGCCGCCATGTCTGCACCGGCCACGGAAAACACGTCAGCGCTGTGCTGGGACACGTGTTTACAGGGACATACTGCCCCCTAGTGGACGACAAGTGCACAGACATGTGTTTACAGGGACATACTGCCCCCTAGTGGACGACAAGTGCACAGACATGTGTTTACAGGGAGATACTGCCCCCTAGTGGACGACAAGTGCACAGACATGAGAAGAAGAGAAGAAACAGGTACAAGAGAGAGAGAGAAAGGGGCGGGGACAGGGGGAGAGAGAGAGAGAGACAGAGACAGACAGACAGAGAGAGAGAAAGGGGAGGGGACAGGGAAGAGAGAAAGGAGAGAGAGAGAGACAGACAGAGAGAAAGAAACTTTACACAAAGTAAATGTCTTGGCCTGTCCGTCCATGTTCTCTGCCCTGGATCCTATTGTAAATAGAGAAGGTGAGTTTATCACAAGGGAACATCTGAGAGAGGGTCTGATTTGAGGAATGTTGTCAATGTCCTGGTCAAGTTTGCTCCAGTTTCACACGCAGGCCTACAGGAAAAGATTCAGAGTACAGTGCTGACCAGAGATGTGCCATTTAATTTACACCAACATGTTTGGACTACTTTGGTGCAGTTTTCCTGCTGGAATAGGAAGGATGACAGCGCCTTCTGCACTCTGATTTGTTTAGAACAGTATCCCAGTTGTGGTCTGAGTTGGCAGAACACTGCAAAAGGAGAAGCACGTTATGGATTGAGATGAAGCCAAAGTGATTGAGACAGAGGACAAAATAAACACCATTGCTGGATAAAAAAGGCAACAGAAATCCATAAACGTGCCCATTATCTACTAAACAAAGACGAGGGGGTGTTCTTAATTTCCCACACTTGAGTTACTGTTCTGAAGTCATCAGACTGCAGAGGGCGCTGTCATCCTTCCTCTTCCAGAAAGAAGACCATGCCAAAGACTGTAAATCAGCTGCAACCATAGACTGTATATATATATAAATGGACACAGCTAATGTACTAGCTGTTGCATTCCAAACAGGAAGAGATCATGGTCAGGCTTCCAGCTCCATCGACTCCAAATTACTTAACATTGAAAAACTGTCACCCCTCCATCTGTATTTGCTGCAGTGGGCCTCGTCATTTTGGTCTACATGATCCTGGTATTTTTGTTTTGCTATTTTGTACGTGAATCACGATATGAACATTAAAAGCAGATAAATCAGGCGTTGTCTTTCCCCAAAGTCACTTCTTCTAGTATTAGCAACAGGTTTGATTGACAGTGTTGCTTAGTGCCCGTTCCCTGCACCAGCTGTGCGGAAGGGCCGTTACCTTCAACAGCTTCTCACCGGATTGGCTCTTTGGTTGCTATGATAGTATGATAGTTCTAAATGTGGAACTCACCTCTAAATTTGCTACTTTAACTACGAGCTAGCTTCATTTGAGCGGAGCCGAAGCCTATGGGTGACATTATACGGTCTAGGGTCGCAAGCACTGTTCCCTCTAAGCTGCACACGTGCACAATTGCACACTGCTGACACGGTTTCCGCGCACAGATAATCTGTGCTGCGCACAAAAAAATCGAACTGGAGTTGAAAATAAAATAAACACACAACAATTCATTCTGCGCTATTTTTCAGTGTGAGTCAGTGAGTGTGACCAGTGACGAGCTGCTCCAGACAATTATGTGATTCACATACGGATTTGTGCAGCTCATCAACGTCATTGACAAGCGTCCTCATGGGCCGCTATCAGAGTTTTAGCCGATGTGGCCGACGTGGAGTGAAAACTCGCTAATGATTCTTGTGTTTAACCCCTTAACATTCCGACGGCCCACCCTTGGGCAAAGATCCACGCGTAATTGCGTAATTTACGCACTGTTTTGCAGCGGTTTTGTGTTTTAAACAGGACGAAACGGACAAAACAAAGGAAGTACGCGACCGAGGACACTGTGGATGTTTGTTCAAGTTAAACTAGAGGCATCTCGGACCTGAAGCGGTTCGTGGAACCGAGTGAAGATCTCATGATGGACTGAAGAGTAGAGGACCTTATGTGCTGATGGACTGGATGTTCCTGATCGGTAAGCGTGGTTTATTCTGCTATTGACTTAATCATGGGTCAAATGTGTATCATGTGTAATTATTAGCATTGGCATTGGCCCCGACCACCACCAATCATCACGCACACACCACTTGGGCGAAGTGTCTTGCCCAAGGACACAATGACAGAAGTTGGTCCGAGCGGGACTCGATCGTCCAACCTCTGTCACAGAATGACTCACACTGTCACATGTACAGTGTGTTTTTAGTTTCCAGTGTGTTTGTTTACATTTTGAAGTGTGTGTGTTTGTTCACTGTTTGCAGTGTGTGGTTTGTAAATATATATTTATTTTGACCCATACCACTTGTTTTGACTATATTTTATATACAAATACACATTATATATTGTGTTTTGATATGTAAATGTACAGTAATAGAGCAGCTGTGCAGATACAGATTCCTCTCAGTGTGTGTTGGTCATTGATACTGTCACTACTTTGAGTTGTAAAAATTCATATATTTGTATTTATTCAGTGTGTTTTATGTTTTATGTTGCACTTTATCACCAAAATAAGTTCCTAGTTTGTGAACTGTGTTCACAAACGATGGCAATAAAAGGATTCTGATTCTGATTCTGATTTTCAGGTCATTGACCAGCTCCTCCCGTGTAGTTCTGGGTTGATTCCTCACCTTTCTTAGGATCATTGAGACCCCACGAGGTGAGATCTCACATGGAGCCCCAGTCTGAGGGAGATTGACTGTCATGTTTAGCTTATTCCATTTTCTAATAATTGCTCCAACAGTGGATCTTTTTTCACCAAGCTGCTTGGCAATTGCCCCGTAGCCCTTTCCAGCCTTGTGGAGGTCTACAATGTTGTCTCTTGTGCATTTTGACAGTTCTTTGGTCTTTGCCATGTTAGTAGTTGGAGTCTTACTGATTGTATGGGGTGGACAGGTGTCTTTATGCAGCTAACGACCTCAAACAGGAGCTTCTAATTTAGGATAATAAGTGGAGTGGAGGTGGACTTTTTAAAGGTGGACTAACAGGTCTTTGAGGGGCAGAATTCTAGCGGATAGACAGGTGTTCAAATACATATTTGCAGCAGTAACATACAAATAAATTATTTAAAAAATCATACCATGTGATTTCCAGATTTTTTTTTTTTTAGATTATGTCTCTCACAGTGGACATGCACCTAAGATGAACATTTCAGACCCCTCCATGATTTCTAAGTGGGAGAACATGCAAAATCACAGGGTGTTCAAATACTTATTTGCCTCACTGTATGTGTGGCCATCGCATTATAATGGCGGTCCACAGCATTGAACCGGCAATCTCATGCATAATACAGGTATGATGTAATTGAGTTTTTGGTACGTTTTGAGGCCTAGAATTGTCTCCCCAAGTTTCACGCTAATCGGGCAAAGTTGTATCTTTTACATGTACTGTAGGGGGCGCTATAGAGGCCACTGGCCACGTGCTCAATACTGTTCTTTATTCACAGTTTTATTCTGCATCAGTGGTTAGAATTTGAGCTCTTTAGGCTGATCCATGTGTCCGTGAGCGCGAATCAAAGAAACAGGAAATGAAGTCATATTTTGAGGGCCTGCTACACATAAACCGCAAAGAATATCCCTGAAACGTAGATGATTATTTACAATCAACATGTGTACATGCTGTATGTGGAGATTGGGGTAATTTGGATGAAAAACCTAGGACTAGATAAGTTCCATTTGCACATATGTGACATATAAGTGGTGTGGGAATTTCAATCCAATATGGCCGACTTCCTGTCCGTCATGGAGCACAGTGAGACAAGCAGAAAAATGAATTGAAGCACTGCCCTATCACTTCTCTGAGTTTTGTGCGTGTATTCCTAAATTTACCAGCCTCCTCTCTCATAGGGGTCAACTTCTAGGTGGCGCTGTCGAGTCAGGGAGCCTGGGACATTGTCGCGATGCCAATTTTATGAAATTTTTTACCAAACTGGTCGATTCTATAACCCCATGTGAGACTTTTCATGCATGTTCAGGGCCGGAAAAAACAAAGAACAATGTTATTATGCAGTGTGGCCCTGGGCTGTGTGGCCCTGACTCCATATGAGAGGGGTCTGTAGCTTTGCACCGGCAACCACGTACATAATACAGGTATGGTGTAATAGCCTCTGTTGCCCCTTTGGAGGCCCACATATCTCCCCAAGTTTCAAGGCAATCGGACAAAGTTGTGTCTTTTTCGTGTATTGTAGGCTGAGCTATTGTGTGCAGTGGCCATGTGCTTTTTTCTTAGTTTTGTTCCTGTTAGGATTCTGCACCCATGGTAACATTTTAAGCTCTCTCTGTAATATAATTTTTTGGTCCATGTCATGCACCCAATTTATTCCCTGAATTTTGTCGGAATCTGATAATGCTGACATTTCTTGTCTATGGTAGGGGGCGCTATAGTGTTCATTTTGATTTGGATTAATCGCCAAGCTAGTCAATTTTGTACCTGGTTTGGGGACTTTTCATCGACGTTCAGGGGTGAAAACTGCGATCGTTAGGTGAGAAAAATAATAATAAGATTAAAACTGCAAGCAGTGATAAAGGCCCCCTGACACAGCAAAACTTATATTAATGCCGGGAAATAGGACACTGCATGTTTGAGTTACGCGCCATTTAATAGTTCAAAAAACATCTTTTTTCTTTGCATGCTGGCCACACTGGGTCTAGTTCATTTTGACCAATTTGCAAGTTTCTTGGATGAAAATCCGAGTTGCAAAAAATTCAAATGTGAGAGGTAAAATTTTGGAAAAATTGTGTTCCGCCCACAATGGGCGACTTCCTGTAGGGTTTAGGGTGGGGTCATAATATAATTTTTTAATATTAATATAATTAAATTTTTATAATTTTTTTGAAAATGAAATTTGAAGAGGGCGCTACAGAGCCATTTTGTGAGAGAGTGCCTTAATTTGCATATCATTTAATTCAGCTTACAAATGTGCATAAACGATGTATTAACTTTTTCCCAACAAAAATTGTGTGAAAGAGAAATATTGTTTTGAAATATTCCAAAACTGTGTTTGGTTGAAAATTCACCCTGACCACACCCAAAGTCATAATCTAAATGTAAATGATAATCTTTAATCACACATGGGTTTAGTGGGATTTGGGCAAACTTGAAGTGTTTGTGATGAAAACTGTGTGAGGAAATGTCCTAAATGCGAGGGTGTGCACTTTTGTCATTCCCGGGTTTGATCCAATATGGCCGACTTCCTGTACATTTTAGGGCGGGGCCATAATATCATTTTTGTCATGTTCCGACATGTTCTATTTTTTTATGTGAGTTTCAGATTTTTACATTGACTTTTTTCTGAGTCGGGCTCTCGGTTTTTTAAGTCCCTCACCGGGACGTTGTCCCAGACTCAGGCCTAATAATAATAATAATGGAACATTTTTTTCCAGGCATTATTTTTCTCCTAAACCATAACAGCTACAGTCATGTGACTTTCTCACATTGTGCCCCTTCAAAAATAAGGCCCCTGTGAATTTTTTCACTAGTCCAAGACAAATCGATTGTCTTCTATGAATTTTTGAAAATGAAATTTGAAGAGGGCGCTAGAGAGCCATTTTGTGAGATAAGGCCATGATTTGCATATCAGCTTGCAAATGTGCATAAACACTGTATTAGAATTTTCCCAACAAAAATGTGTGAAAGAAATATTTTACTGAAATATTCCAAAAATTGCGATTTTGTTGAAAATCCACCATGACCAAATCCAAAGTCATATTCAAAATATAACTGATAGTCTTTCGTAGACCTGTCGGAAACACAGACCATCATGTAAATCGTGTAAATACTCCTCCACACATAGTAGCTAAGACTGCTGATTGGGATTAATAATCATTTTTATGTTTTACTTAAAATATTGCACCAAATTATAACAAGAGGAAATATGCTTTTAACATTCTTAAAAATTCTTAGTTTACGTGTTAAATTGAGTTTGTGATAAATGTGTGGACCCGCCCTTGCACCCCGTTCCAAAATGAAATTAAAACATAGAGCTGATGCATGCACTGTGTAAAACCTCTCCCTTTGCACTGGGATTGGTCTGTCAACAATGCTCTAAAGAAATTCAGTGGAGCAGTGCCAGACTCTGTATTGCACGCATTAAGAAATGTGTTTGGATCTAGCCAGGCTACATACAGTTGACATGCAGTAAACATATTTGAAGAAGCATTCTGAACTTTGCAGGGGAAAAGGTCTGGAAGAAGACCAAATAGGAGATTCACAAATGTAGGGAAATGGGGGGCATAGAAATGGATGGAGAAATCAGAGGATGTAGAGGAAAGGGTATGATGGAGGTATGCAGCTGATTTTCTGTACAGCACCTGGAACAATAGAGAAGAGACAGTTCACTTTTGTAGCCTAAAGAGACTTGCTGTGACGGTGGTTTTCCATGATGAGTTGGTTCTGTGAAACTCCAGACTAGATCCGACTGACCTGTTACCAGGTTAAAGATGTGTTCAGAGGCTTCATCCCCTGATTTCTGCTGGGCTGAATCAGACAGGTTAACCCAACTTCCACCCAGCGGAATTCTCCCTCGTCACTCCTACTCTGGTGCGCTCAGAACAGCATGAACCTAGTCTCTCTCCCAGTAAAGTAAGCTCGAGTGGGCACAATACTTTCACTCCTGAAATGTACAACAAAATACAGAGCAGTTGGATTCAGCTAATCAAAACAGAAATGTTTCATTTTTTTAATAAAGTAACCCCTGCAATGTCTTCCATATTTCCTTTTCAACCATTTTCAATTTACAACAGTAATTTAAGTATTTTTTTTATAAACAATCTGTATTACTTTTTACTGCAGCTATTTTACATCTGCCCTCCTCCTTCTGGACATCGCTCATTTACGGAATGTGAGATGTCCAGAAGTAATGTGTTTGTGCATGCACAGGTCTGATCTCAGCCCCTCCCCTGCAGATCCCCCTCTCAGGATTGTAATGACTGGGAAGATTGCTGTGGGAAACACTGTCGTGAGCAAGAAGATCTTCAACTCCTCCATCAGCACCAAGTCTCACAGAGCACTGTGGGAGAGGGTCAGGAGCCGGCAGCTGCTACCATGTCTTTAACAAGAAGTGGTCAACCACTCCCAGGTTGTCCATCTTATCAAGACCTAATGGTGGCAGCCAATGACGAGGCTACTTCAATTAACAGATGAATGACCTCTGTGTCCCTGCCCCTGCTGCTGGATACCCCCTTGGTCCCCATTGCCAGCCCACAGTCCATCATGGAACTCTATTTCTTCAGCGACCTACTGGAGAGGGTCATCCAGTTCCATCCAGTCCCCCCCCCCCAGTGCCCCCTATTGAGCCCACACACTGACTGAAGTAGTTCTGTGCAGTTAATGAGTTGTCGTATGTATTGAGAAACATGTCCAATGGAATTTTTTGTGTAGATATGTGTATGTATGTATGTGAGTCAGTGAGTGAGTGAGTGAGTGAGAAAGAGAGAGAGAGAGGTACGGCAGATGGAGATGTACTGTACATCTCCATCTCAAAGCCACTAACCACTACTTTGAAGACAGTGAAGTTCAGATCTTAGCCAGAGAAAAGAAATGGTTTGAGAGAGGAGTTAAAGAAGCTGTTTTTGTTAGGAAAGAGAATCCTTCCTTAAACAGAAATGGGGGCCTGGAGTGAGTGTGTGTGTGAGAGAGAGAGAAATTGTGCACAAAAAAAACCAAAACTGACACCATCTACTGGTACATCTCTCTGTCCACAGCCAAGTCTATACCAGGACCAAAGACGCTTTGGACCTGGTATAGGTGTCCTGATGTGATAAAGTAATCATCTTTGTCAGTTTTAACTATAGAAAGTGGAATGATTGATTCATACGCATCTACCAAATGCAAATGAAATAGAACCTGAAATCATTATACAAATATCTGTAACTTTATTTCTTGTATCTGCCTATTATTTTAACCAGTATAATCCACATCCACTTTTGTTTCCAACCTACACTGTGCATTTTAGTTGCCTCCCATTTGGTTACATTAAAGTGTGTATGACAGCTTTTGATGATTCTCATTTTGACTTAATTTCTTGGGATACCTGTTTAAGTACAAATTATAGTTGAAATATAATCAAGAAGTTAAAAAAAAGTTAAATTACTGGAAGTAGAGTTCTGTTTTAGAGTTTTGTATTGATATCACACTAGGAAAATTTCTATCCAAACGTTTGGCACAATTTCCACACAAGAAACACATTTTTCTGACATCAGGAGTTTTGTCCTACTGTACAACATGGTTGCTAGGCAACAGTTATCGAATTTTCCAGTGTCATACATACATTTTAATACTTGAACAATGAATCTATCCTAAAGAACAATGTCCCAATTTAATTTCTGTGTGTGCGCGTGCATGTGTGCATGTGTGTGTATAGTACACCAAGGAACTCTATGTGCTCCTCTATTTTTACCCTCAGCACAGAGCTCATATGTGAGAGATGCATACAGCTCATGCACATACCGTTCCATGGCTCCATCAGTACAGGACCCCCACACCCCCACCACACATGGACATGAGCACACACCTGCAGGCTCATTCATTGCTGTGTGCACCAGAGGAGCAGGAGGACCCTGGGCACAGAAGACCCGGGAGCAGTACACACCCTGATATCTGGGTCGAACTGAACTTTTCTCAATGAAGCAGCCATGCCTATTTTAAGTTAGGAATATAAAGAGCTCTATAGCGTTGCCTGAATGTTCCACAGTATGATATTAAAGATATTGCAATAAAAATCCCTATATAACTATAAAAACAAAACTCTTTCTGACTTGTAACTTGGCATTTCCTGCTCTTCTCTATGGACATAAATGGCTTATGGATACTGGCTATGGCTTTGCCAGATATAGATTTTACTATGTTAGCTGATTTAAGAACTCTAAGTCAGTGTTAAATTAAGGAAATGAATAGAAGGCAATATAAAGTCCTCCAAAAGCATGTAAACCCATCATGTGTGCTTATATGTGTGTGGTGGGGGTCTCACAGTGGCAGGAGAGGAGGGGTCTAGGCAGAGTATAAATAAGCTGCACTGGGCATATAGGAAAGATACCAAGATCCAGCAGCAGGTAACAGAACTAAAGTCCTAAAACAGATCTAGGCCAGGACAAAACCAGAACTAGACCATGACAAAACCAGTTCTAAACCAATTTTGGACCTGATCTAGACCAGGACTAAACAGGACCATTCTGACTCCTGTGTGACCTGCTTGTTCCCCAGGCGGTGGGGAAGATGAGCTCGGAGAAGAACCCGGAGGTGGTGGGCTGTGATGCCTCCATCATGAAGAACGTGTGGGAGATCAGGGAGCGTGAAGCCAGCCAGAAAATGCAGCTAGAGGAGGAGCGCCTGAAAAAGAGTGCCCTTCAATCGTGAGTCCTTGTCACTGAACACATACACCCTGCCAGTGTGTCCTGCACTTGCCACTGTACACACATCCTGCCAGTGTGACGACTGCCCCTGACACTGTCCCTACACACCCTGCAGCAGACCGGGGCGTCAAAAACGCATTGGACGCCTTTACATTTGAGGACAAACGCCCCCGATGCGCGTCATAGACACTGTGGACGCACGTCGAAGAAAAAGACTTGATATGTGTCCCGGGTGTCCATTGTGGTCTGCGAGTGCCTTTGGATGCTTTATTTTCCTGGTCTATTTGTGAATGACGCAGACCAGCTCGAGAGAGGGGTTTTATGTAATAAATACACTAAAGCCAATCAACGAAGGCGATCAGCTTGGCGGTGGGGTGTCTGGGTCCGTGACTAGCGTTCATGCTAACTGGTACACCCAGCATAATTAAGTTGCCGCTAATTTGTAACTTATGTCTTTCTAGTTTTTCCGAATAATGACGTGGCGAAAATCACTGCAGCATAGTCTCTGATTAGTTGACACTGTGCTTCAAACGGCAAAAGCTTTTTCAGCTCTGGCACCACTGACGCTTGAAAATGCACCGCAAAAAAGCAGGGCGGCTAAGACACGTGTCCACCATGTAAACTCAACGCCCCTGATGGCCCGGTGTGAATGCAATGTCTTGCACTTGCCACTTTATACACACCCTGCATGAGTCCTGCACCTGCCAATGTACACACACCCTGCACCCACCAATACAAAATTAAGCCACAATTTAAATAGACTTTTTATATGAATTCCACTTGGGGACTTGTTATGAAGTTAAAAAAGTCCAAGTCTCATTTTTAGTCATTGGGGCTTTAGAGATGAGAACTTTCAACACTATGGTCTTTCTGATGATGCTTCCTTACAATAGAGCTAGCGGCTGTTGTCTGTTAATAAACATTAGAAAACAGAGCAGAGCTAAGTGAAGTCTGACTTCTTAAACAGAACTGTTGATTCTGATCAAATATGGTAATTTTTGTCTAAATTTCTAAGAATAAGCAAATGCATTTAAGCTGAGCAATACTACACAGAATAAACATGTTTAAGAGAGTTAAACGAGTTAATTAAAAAAGGCGCCCAATCGGACCGGGTTCCACATCATGTAATGACAGGCCCATTAGGACAATTAAATCCCTGATCCACGCTCTGGTTGTGATGACAGGGTGGGGATGGGGAAGTAACAAAAGAAACCAAGGTGAAAAATGGTAAATTAAAAAGTAATTTAATGAACAGGGATGTTAAGGGTAAATTAAACAGAAGGGGGTCTAAAAATATTGAAACAAACGGTACCTTGCAAGCTTTAAGCAAAAATAAAAATGGTAAAATTAAGTAAAACACAGTAACAAAAGAAAATCTTGACCAAAAAAAACACACAATACTGACAGTGAAGTGTCAAGACACACAGTGTCACACACAAGAGAGACACGCTACACATACAAAAATGGCCCCAAACAGGTCCTGAATCTTGTTAAATGGGTGGGGAGTTGGCTGAAGGTGGGCCCCAGGATTGGCCAGGCTGGGAAACAGGCGTCCAATCACAGCCAAGGGCTCCAACAGCCATGATTATGGGGAAAGTAGACAGATTTGGGGACACAGACAAAACATAATGAACAAATACAGATAACAAAAAGAACTAAAGGCCTAGGGCGTAACACTGGTCCAATCACAGACAGCTCCAATATGCTATATGCAATATGTGTTTAACTGCATGAGCATACCTCCAGCGCTCGCTCCCTTTACATGGGCTCCTCCTGCTGGTATATGCACCTGAGCAGCAGCTTTTAAAGCTCAAAGTGCACTATAAAATTTCAAAAACAGCCACATATCAAACAACAGGCATTTATTCCTCACTATACCAGTTATCATGTTGTTCCATTAGGGACGGCCCAATATGGATTTTTTTTTTTTTTTTTTTTTTTTTAGCCAATACGATATGGGATATTTGTCTTGCTCTTGTGGCCAATAACTACTATTTGCTGATACCAATAGTAAGCTTTTAAAATCTATAGTACAGACAGAAAGTATGTTAAGTTATTGACTGTATTCTGCCCCACCCACTTTTACCTCTAAATGCTACTAAAAACACACACGTTTTGCTGCTAAAATATGACAAAGTAGGTTGATTATGTTTATGTGAACAAGTCAACAAAGTACCGATTCTCTCCAGGCTTTAAAACTCTCTGTAGTCCATATAGAACTTATTTGCTGTTAAGATTGGTAGCTCCATGCAAAATAATACAACTCGAATAATGATAGTGGTGCCAACAGCAACTTCGGGAATAAGGTGAAAAGTGAAGTTTACAAATTAACTTATCACTTTTATAAAAATGAAATGCCTATAATGCTATCTGGGGAAATCCTCCGATATCACAGATATCAATGATAACTGATATACCATCCATAGTTTCTATATTACCCTGCTGTGACTGCTGACTTCACTGGAGCCACAGTGCAGAGAGCACATTCTAATGTTTCCTTTAAAAGGGAGACGCTACAGGCACACCCTCTTTTTTGTTGTTTTATGGTCAGTTTGGCCTCTCAGCATATAAGCTTTCATGTGGAAACTACAAAATTATTCATTCTGCACAGAAAGATGTTTTAATATTTAATACATTTTCAGTCATATAGTTATATGGGACATTGTAACTTCAAACTTATTTAAGAGACATTTTTCTCCCATAGGGACATAAGGATCACCCCTTAAAGAACCACCTACTAACACCAAACTTTACAGTCTTCTACTAAACAAGATTTTGATGAACCATATGGAAGCATTTTCTTCTGGTTATCCAGGAGTGGGTCAGGGGGCAGCAGTCTAGGCAGGGACGCCCAGACTCACCTCAGACCAGCTCCTCCGGTGGGAGCCAAAGCAATCCTAGGCCAGCCGAGAGACCCTCCAGTGTGTCCTGGGTCTTCGCCGGGGCCTCCTTCCGGTGGGACATGCCTGAGCCACCTAAGCTGGCTCCTCTCAACGTGGAGGAGCTTTACTCCGAGCCCCTCCTGTGGGACCGAGCTCCTCACCCCATCTCTAAAGGGAGCGCCCAGCCACCCTGCTTCTTTACCACAACAGCCTGATACAGCGACCAGATCACTCTGGAAACTGCACCGATCTGCTTGTCAATCTGACGCTCCATCCTTCCCTCACTCGTGAACAAGATCCCTAGATACTTGAACTCCTCCACTTGAAGCAAGGACTCTCCACCCACCTGGACAGGGCAAGCCACCTTTTTCAAGAACCATGGTCTCAGATTTGGAGGAGCTGATTCTCATCTCAGCCGCTTCACACTCGACTGCAAACTGCCCCAGTGCTGCAGGTCCTGGCTCAAAGAAGCCATCAGGCCATCATCATCTGCAAACAGCAGAGATAAGATCCTGTGGTTCCCCAACCAGACCCGCTCCAGCCCCTGGCTGTGTCCAGAAATTTTGTCCATAAATATAATGAACAAAACCGGTGACAAAGGGCAGCCCTGGTGGAGTCCAACATGCACTGGGAACAGGTCTGGCTCACTGCCGGCAATGGGAACACAGCTCCTGCTCCGGTCATACAGGGACTGGACAGCCCCTAGCAGCCCCTCTCAGTCATCGAAACTCCTGCGTTTGACTGCCGCCATTTGTACCGGCATTTTATGGATCCTTCCCACAGGTGGTGGGTCAACAGGAGGATGGCCCCACGCTGCTCCTTCGTTGGGAAAGGCCTGGCCACTAGGTGCTGTTGAGCACCCACCCCAGGCCTGGCTCCAGGGTGGGGCCCAGTAGTGTCCGGACGACGTAGCTGGCCTTGATCTTCTACTTGTCATACTAGTTTATCATATAGAAGGTATTTAAACAAAGGGTTTTAAATGCCAACACATTTAGATCACATTATCTTTTTTTGTTTAGAAAATGCTATATTCGATGAAAACACCCCCCACCCTTCCCCCTTCAGAGTGCCATCACATTACAGTGTGCTCTGCCAATTAAACTGCTTAACACTACAGCTTCACAAACCTGTTATGATGTGTTGTTCATATCATGCTCTTTATTTATTTATTAATATTTACAGGACATTGTCATGTAGGAACATGGGTCGTAGGCTTGTAGGCTGAGAATTGGACAGAATTGTATTGCTGACCGTAAAGAAGGTTTAAATAGTGCCTGGGAGAGCTCGCCAAATTACTCAAACATGTATGGATGACATCTAAAACTTCTTCAGGCATGTTTTTGATGAAAGGACAATGTTATAACATAATAGAAAGCTCCAAAATACCCCCTTTTAATGTGTCCTTTGTCTTTTCAGGATTAACGAGGACTGGGCAGGTCGCCTCGCAGCACGGCAGGGAGGATACAAGAGAGTGGAGAGAAAGCAAAAGAAAACTGCCGAATCTGCTGGGGAGGACAGCAGTGCAACAAAGACTAGACGCCCTCCCATCCCCCGTGTAGCTGCACTTCCCACCCAGAGAGCCACCCCACAGAGACCCGTCCTCACTCCAGCCAAGGGAAAGAGGGCCGAGCAGCCAGGGGTGGGCAAGGCAAACCGACTCATGTCCCTCAACCACACACAGCCCTCTCTAATGGTCTGGGGCAAATCCTGGAAGTTCAGCAAAGATCTGTCACTCCAAGAAGAAAGCACGGATCCTCCCAACTGGGGCCAATGCTGGATGTTTGCAACCCAACAACCGTTCACCGAAACAGGAAAGCCATGGCCAAATGGGCCGTGCAAAATAGATCCTACCATGCTTCACCTTTGGGATAAGCCTGTTTTCAGAGTCCCGGATGAAGAACCCCTCTCCTGGGCTCTCTGTAGTGATGAGTGGGATAGCTCCTGGAAAAATGCCAAAGCCAACAAGGAGAGTGCTTCAGAACAAGGAATGTCTAAATATGGCTTCTTCACTTCCTTCGTTGAATCGCACCATCACAACAATGATCTGTACAGTTCTGAATGGAGAGATTGCTGGAAATCCACCAAGCCAAGCAACAATAAAGACACCTCATTCCAAGAGGCTGGCGCTAAAAAAACAGAAAATGCAGCGGAGCAAAGTTCTGAGTGGATCAAGTGTTGGAGACTGTGCAATCATCACGGACTAACCAATACTTCAGAAGTCCGTCAGGTGCACTGCCCAGAATGGTCCTACTCCTGGAGCGTTGCCATGCTGGTCCAAAACAACCACAACTCTGAGGGATCTGTAAAGGATGGCAAAAACCAGTACAAAGATAAGGAATTTGCATTTGCAGATAGAAACAAAGCACACTCCTTGTTTTCAGACCTTGATAAAGAATTCAAAGCCATATCAGAGTGGAGCAAGTCCTGGCAAGTGATCAAGAATGACACCAAACCAACTCCAGAGATAGAGAAAACTCTTAAAGCCAAACCTTCCAAAATGGAGCAACCTATGGAAGTTCAGGAGAGACCAGTGTCTTTAGCATCCGATCATGATTCCAAATTTCTCCAACTAAAGCACTCCGTCCTGGCTCATCCCAGGAGAGAACTCACCCACTCGATGTTGTTGCAACTGAAGCATCTTGAGAAGGTTTCCTCTTGTCCTGATTGGAAGGACTCTTGGAAGATGCTGAAACATCAACTTAGGATAAGCCAGAGGCAGAGACATGTCCAGCTGAAGCCTTTTGAGGAAAAAAGAGAGAAAGAATGGAAGGACTCCTGGAAATTTACAAATCCATCTCTTGGTCAAAATCCGGAAATGTGGCAGCAAGGATGGACCACCACTCCACAACCTAGAGTCAACCGTGCAAGAGAACACAACCATTTCCCCCCGGTAGAACTCCCAAAGAACGGACCAACAGGTGAACGAACCTGGAACGAATCCTGGAGAATGTCGAGACGCCAACTAGAAGCAAGTCAAAGAAGAACCTCCATTAGTCCCACAACCTTCTGGCAACCTCAAGGACAACTCATGAGGTCACCTGGTGATTGGCGAGAGGCATGGAGGGTCTCCGAAACCCAGCACCGCCACGATAACCCGTCGTACACCCAGTGGGTGGAGGCCTGGAGAAGTTCAGCGTTCCAGAGTGGGAATTATCAAAGCAACCGGCAGCAGACAACGGCTCAATATGTGACGAAATCTTTGGAGATCCGTAACAAAAAGGAAATCATTTCTGTCCAACGTGCAGAGATGAAGATGTTCCTACAGAGCTGTCCAGACAAAGTCTGGGTGGACTCCTGGAAGGCTGCATCACTGTTGCTGAAATGCTCTACTGGTGGAGGGTCAAATCTTCAGGTGAAAATGGGGGCTAGTAGTGAGTATGGATCCAAGTGGGGGATGTCTTTTAGGCTAGCCAACCCTATGCCCAAACTGGACCAACCATGGATGAAAAGTTCTCCCAATATGTCTTACTACACAATCATGTGGTTGAAACTATACAACAACCAAAAATATTACATCAACACCAACTTCACCAACAACTCTAGAGTCTACAAGCTGTGGGGCAGCTCTCAACAATTCTTGCAGAGTTTCAGCACAAATCCTGTCAGTAAGGCCAAACCATTGAGCCAGTCAACTGACCCAAGAGTCATCTTCACCAAGGCAGTCAAACTAAGGAAACAATTATACATCAACCTAGAGAGAAAGGAAAAGCAGCCAGATAAGAAGTGGGCTGGCTGTCATCTACTGGGCAAAACCCAACCCAAAGCCAAGAGAGGAGGAGCGGCCAAGAAGATAAAGCTTGAGGAGGACAGTGGGGAGAAGTTCGAGGAGGTGTGGGCAGAGTCGTGGAGGTTCTTGGTATGTCTAGGAAGTTTGAAGAACAAAGTGAAGTCTCTGAGGGGTTGGGAGGAGGCCTGGAAGATGCTGCTGCCACCGTACCAGACCCTTAATGGACCACGGGCCAAGTGAAGATGTGATAGTATCTGCTCTGCTATGCTCTGCAAAAATGTCTAACATACTTGACATAAAAACGACTTGGAATAAAGAATTTAATCTTGATTCAAGTAGGTTTGACAATAGACTTTAGTCAATAGGCAAACAAGACCAAGCCTGGAAAAGTGTCAACACACTCCAAATGAATGTGAACTCAACACAATGGCTAACGTCAAGATATTTTAAATACAATTCATTATAACTTTGTTTACTTAGTTAACTAGCTTAGGTAATGCATTTTTTTCTTCTTGACAGAGTATGAGTTTGATCTGGATGCTGTTCAAAGTCATTGGCTCCAAGATGGTATCAGTTGGGTTGAATAAATAAAGCATTCAAACTGTATTGTGTCATTTTGTTCTGATCCTCGTATTCCACATACATGTTGCCTACACATAATAAAGAGAAGCCAAGTAAGAGTACAGTTACTTAAATATATTAGCCAAGTGAAACTTAAAAAAGTAGCCTACTGCTACTCTAGTAACAGTAGCTGTCTAGATGTAGACATCTGATTTATCATTTGAAGGTGTATGTATGTATGGGAAAAAAACAAAACAAAACATACTATAGTATTGTTAGGTGGTTGGGCTATTGTTTTTGACAATGAACGCAGTTGGGCCACACAGAAGAGCCGGGCTGCTCAGGCACATGAATGACACACAGGACACTGACTGGATTGAAACAAAACATGTATTTGGCAGAAGGCAAAACATAAAGTGACATACCATTTAATTAAATTAAACTAAACAACAACAAGACAGGCAGTTCCTTGTCAAAGATTTTTGCTTTGTGTGAAAGTTCAGTTCATTCCTTTTTTAGGATTTAGTTCAGTTCAAATGCAAATCTATAATCCACAGACCACAGAGCAAAAAATAAATGGGTTAGTCCTACCAGCTCAGTAGAGATCTCTGTTCAGTCCCATGAATTTAATAATCTGTTAATATATGCAAACATCTGTCTACTTTTTAAAATTATTCATGGTATTGCTTGTCCTCCTCTAAGAAGGTTTGTCTCACTGAGCTCAGAAAAAACAACTCGAGTCACTAGGGCGACCTCTAGAGGAGAGTGCAGCGTTCCAAAACGTAGGACTTCTTTTGCTAAATCGTCTTTCTCGATTGTTGCTGTGAGTCAGTGGAATAGTTTTGCCAAATGAGATTATAGCGCGTACAAGTTTTCAAAGGTTTGCACAGGTGACAAAGGAATGGTTAATATCAAAGCAAATTTGCACTCATTAGTGAATGTGTATGAAAGAAAGAGTATTTGCATATTTGAAACTCAGTGTTTGTGTGTGTGAATAATTTGGTATGGAAGTGTGTGTGTGTGTGAGCTGAATGTTTTTAGAAATGTCATATTTGGATGTGAGATGTGTTGTATTTGATATATGTATCATAGATTTACGGGTTTCTCATCCATCTACACCAAACTTATTTTTATTAAACATCAGCCTGTCCAGGGACGACAGGTGGAAATTAGTATTTATGCTATAACCTGGCACCAGACATCTTTACGGTTTTTAAGGTCAATGTAATGTCGTGCACTGTCCCTGTTTCAAATAAAAGCATACATACCATACCAAAACCTGACCTGAAAACAAGGTCAAAACAGGATCTTCGTTCATTCACCGGTAACATTTCAACATATTCATAATTAAATAGCAGTTGCGCAATATGTGCAGAAATGTAAATATTTACACAAGAACGCTACAGGTTACAGAGAACAATTATCTTAAATATATAAACAAAGTTAATATGCTAAAGTAGGTGGACACACAATGTTTCATTCATTAGTTTAGCCCATAATTATTACACTTAATCTCTCTCTCTCTCTCTCTCTCTCTCTCTCTCTCTCTCTCTCTCTCTCCCTCTCTCTCTCTCTCTCTCTCTCTCTAATATTATTTTGTAAGTAATGTTACTGTTACTTGAGTACAATTTTACTCTATTTACCTCTGATTACTGAAGAGGGAACTCTGTTTCTATATTATCAATGTCTTAGCTAGCACTTTACTGCCCCCTGTTGTCCATTATCTGAAACATGACAGAGCAGATTTTGGGATAGTTGGGCAAAAAGCTTTCCCCACATGTGACTGGCTGTGTCCACCCATCTCCAACACAAAAACATCAGACCAGGACGGAACCAGGTCTGAAATCAGGGCTAAACCAGGAATGCACTAGCTCTGAATCTGAACTGAACCAGGTCTGAATCAGGTCTGACCCAGGACTAAACCAGGTCTGAGCCAAGACTGAACTGGGACGGAATCAGGTCTGAGCCAAAAGTGAACCAGGACTAAACCAGGACTAAACCAAGACTGAACCAGGAATGAACCTGGACTGAACCAGGAGTGAACCAGGACTGTTGCACATATGACATGAGGACTTTTCACTCTTTACCACCTCAAATATAAGTCCACCTTCTTATTTTCATCTGCTCAGGCTTACACAAACATGTTTGTTAGAATATGAATGGAAAAGGAGAGTATTTTTGGAAGAGTAGCTTTTGTAAGTGAACCTGGTCTAAACCAGGAATCAAGTCTGGCATCAGACAGAATCAGGCCTGAGCCAGCACTGAACCAGGACTAAACCAGGAGTGAACCAGCTCTGAACCAGGAGTGAACCAGAAGCGAACTAAGAGTGAACCAGGGCTGAACCAGGACTAAATCAGGGCTGAACCAGGGGTAAATCACGACTGAACCATTACTGAATCTGGATTAATCCAAGACTTAATTTGTTTGAACCAGGACTAAACCAGGACTGAACCAATCAATAATAGCTAAAAATACAATTTTTCACTATGGTAGAACGTGGGCGTTAGATAAAGTACAAATATAAAATTCCAGTTACAAATATAAAATGTCCAGTATTTAAGAGATATGTATAACAAAAAATCCAGCCTCCTATTAGTTAACATGAGTTCTTTAGTAGAATATTGCAGTCAGAACATGGTGGCTGAAACTGGATATGTTATTATCAGTTACCATGGTCATGATCTCACACTTTAGGCTCCATCAGTGTTGAGTAATTTGGTGTACATGTTTCCTCTCAGATAAACATAGAGGCTCACAGTCCCAGAGTGTCCAGCAAGGAGGAGGAAGAGGGGGGCTGGGGTCATGCTGGGTAAAAATAGCAGAGCCGGACACAGTCCTGACTTTCAGCCTATGGACTCTGACCTCACTCAATCCAAATGCACATTATTTATATAGTACTTTTAATAAACATATGACAATATCCAAAGTACTGCAGTAGTTTACATGACAACAAATGGTGGTTCTTTTGAGCCATCATTTTAAAGGCTAAATATGTAACATTTAGAGTTAAAATTCCATAAACATGATCTGTCTATTCCCCAGATACAAGGTAAACATGTTCAAATCAAATACAGCTTTTACTGATAACAGTTCTAACGCTGATTTATTCTTAATTACAAAAACATTGGACATAAGTGTTCTGGTTCAAGACAATTATCCAGAGCCAGTTTTCATTCTGAAATCCAGCTAGTTAAAACTGAAAATAACTCTCTCAGATCTGAATCCACACTAATGACTGAATTCTGAAGGTTCTGAGCTTTCACATGAAGTATGGCCTGCCCATATACTGAGAATGAGAAAAACTACTACTACTACCATGGTATAACTAGCAATAGCAATTTCTCTCGGGCCCTATTTCAACCCTCCTTACAGTTACCTGTAAAATTCTGTGCAATGCTCCACCCACAAACCTACGTCATTCATGCTCCCACATGACAATTCTCCATAAATATACAAAAGCATGAAACAGAATTAACTGTACACAGAAACTTGATAAACTGATACGATGTGCAGTAATTTCATTAGCGGGATGCACACTGTGATATGCACAGTGCATGTTGTGATAGTGCTCTGAGGGGTGACTGACTTAACACAGAGAGCAAAAAGAGGGGAGACTCAGAGCGTCAAAAACAAAGGTGAAACTTATCAAATGTATAAAACTTATAAAAATGTTAATATGTTGTTTTTGGCAAATATAGGATTTTCAAAATGAGGTAAAAAGGTAAAAGGTAGCATGGTGATCTAGATATGTTGTGTTAGCAGTTAATACTCCATATAAGTAAATATAATTTCTTTAAGAAAATTAAAAACCATAAAACAAAATAAGGCCCACAATGAACAATGGTAAAAGCACAAAATTCATTTTAATATCAAACCGTAAAATAAATTAAAAAAAATTATAATAAGAGAATATATAAAACATGGTCCTCGCTCTGGGAGGAGCTGGGAGCTTGTGGCTTCTGCACAGTATCTTTGCTTTTGCTGTTACTAATACTGCACTTTTGTGGACTGAGATGTCTGATGTTATGACATCATGTTTTTCCTGGGATCTGCTGTAGCCACTCCTCCAGTTTGGAGGTCACTACCCCGAGTGCTCTGATCACCACGGGCACCACTGATACCTTCACCTCCCAGGCCTTCTCCAGCTCTTCTCTGAGCCCGTGGTATTTCTCTAGTTTCTCATGTTCCTTTTTCCTAATGTTCTGATCACTTGATATTGCAATGTCCACAACAATGACTCTGCTCTGTTGTTTATCCACCACCACAATGTCCGGTTAGTTCACCATCACCATTCTGTCAGTCTGTATCTGGAAGCCCCACAGGATCTTGGCTCGATCATTCTCCACTACCTTTGGAGGTGTTTCCCACCTTGATCTTGGGGTTTCTAGTTTGTGCTCTGCACAGATGTTTCTATACACTATGCTGCCACTTGGTTATGTCGCTCCATGTATGCTTTCCCTGCAGCACCTTACACCCTGCAGTTATGTGCTGGATTGTCTCAGGGGAATCTTTGCACAGCCTACACCTTGGGTCTTGACTGGTGTGGTAGATCTGTGCCTCTATCGCTCGGGTGCTCAAGGCTCCTGTGCAGTCAGGATGAGTGCCTCTTTGCTGTCCTTCAGTCCAGCTTTCTCAAGCCATTGGTAGGATTTCTTGATATCAGCCACTTCAGTTATGTTCCGGTGGTACATCCTATGCAGGGACTTGTCCTTCCATGATGGTTCTTCCAGCACCTCTTCCTCTGCGCTCCACTGTCCGAGACATTCACTGAGCACATAATCTGTTGAGTCCTTGTCCTTGATGTACTTTTTGATCTTGATGTTTCATCCTGGACTGTGGCTCTCACACTCACTAGTCCTCGGCCTCCTTCCTTACGGCTTGCATAGAGTCTCAGGGTGCTGGATTTGGGATGGAACCCACCATGCATGGTCAGGAGCTTTCATGTCATAACAGCTGTGGTCTGTATCTCCTCCTTTGGCCAGCTTATGATTCCTGCTGGATATCTGATTACTGGCAGGGCATAGCTGTTTATTGCCTGGGTCTTGTTCTTGCCATTGAGCTGACTCCTTAGGACTTGCCTTACTCGTCTGAGGTATTTGGCTGTGGCTTTTTTCCTTGTTTCCTCTTCAAGGTTGCCATTTGCTTGTGGGATACCAGGGTACCATCCGGCTACACTTCTCAAGCCTGAATGACATTCCACTGTCTGTGCTGTAGATCCTGTTGTGGTGGATCAGTGAGTCAATGTCTCGCTCATTCTTAGCGTACAGCTTGATGTCATCCATGTAGAGGAGGTGACTGATGGCGGCCCCATTCCTGAGTCGGTATCCATAGCCAGTGTTGCTGATGATTTGGCTGAGGAGATTCAGACCTCTGCAGAACAGCAGTGGGGACAGTGTGTCTCCTTGGTATATGCCACATTTAATGGTCACTTGTGCAAGTGGCTTGTCATTGGCCTCAAAGGTGGTTTTCCACAACCTCACTGAGTTTGCAATGAAGGCTCTTAGAGTCCTGTTGATGTTGTACAGCTCCAGGCATTCACTGATCCATGTGTGTGGCATTGAGTCATAGGCTTTCTTATAATCAATCCAGGCAGTGCACGGGTTGGTCTTATGGGTTCTGCAGTCACGGGCGACTGTTAGGTCTACCAGGAGCTGGTGTTTGGCTCCCTTGGTATCTTTGCCAATGCCCTTCTGCGCTGTGCTCATGTATTGATCCATGTGCCCACTTATCTTATCTTATTGATGATGCCTGACATGAGCTTCCATGTTGTGGAGAGACAGGTTCTTGGCCGATAGTTGGATGGGACAGTACCCTGTGAGGGATCGTTCTGGATCAGGATTGTACACCCTTCGGTTAGGTATTCAGGGTGAGTCCCATCCATTAGCAGCTGGTTCATTTGTGCTGTCAGGCGCACATGGAGAGCAGTCCATGAGCAGTCCATGCTTCTTTAGCCAGCAGGTGTGGATCATGTCAGGGCCTGGTGCGGTCCAGTTTTTCATGCCTGAGACTATTTCCTGGACATCTGCCACTGTGATGGTGACTGAATTTTGTTCAGGAAGGTTGCTTTGGTCTTTTCTCAGAGCCACCAGCCAGTGTGCATCGCTGTTATGTGAGGCCTCCTTCTCCGATATGTCTTTCCAGTACTGTTCAGTTTCCAGCCTTGGTGGGTCTGCTCTGGTGTTATTACCCTGCCACTGAGCGTACACTTTCGCCGGTTGTGTTGCAAACAGCCGGTTTATTCGTCTGGCTTCATTATCTCATGTGTACCTCTTTAGTAATGCCCATGTCTATAGATCTAAGAGTGCTAAGACCCGAAGACACAAGACTCAACATAAAGGCAGCTCTTTATTAGCTTTGTCAGTGCTTGTCACTACTGTCTCACAGCAAGAGGGGTATAAGTTGTGTTTCTGTCTGGAATTTGCATTTTCTTTCTGTGTCTGGCTGGTTTCTAAACAAACAGTGCACTGTTTATGAAGTGTGCGCATGTACAAAAATGTTACATTTGTGATTTATAAAAAGACACTTGGTGGAAATGAGCGGCCGATCCACAGACTTTGAGCTTTGAGCCTCAGGACTCTGAGAGATGAGACAGAAGGACATCTGAGCTCAGGGAGGTAGGTGGAAGTTAGTTTTTTGTTCTTACTTACACTTTTGGTTAGAGGTTTTATAATGGGCTTTCACATTCAGAGAGCACTTGGATGGCATTGCCAACATGCCTGGCAAATCCAGAATGATATCCCTCTGTATTTTTTATACAGAGGGATATCAGTCCCGTCCCTCTGTCGCATCTTGAGCCAGAGTCAAACATGACTGTCCAATCAGATTTGCTTATTTCAGTAACGCATGTGAAACAGAGGAGCTCATTGGTCACCTGTCATTTACAAACAAAATAACATTTCTCTCACCTCAGATTAACAGTTCAGTGCTTCGCTCATTGATTCTGCAGAAATTTACCATGTTTTCAGTCCCCTATGATATTTTTGTCTTTTCTTATTAATTAAAATTAAATATTTGTTTTGATATGGGCAAATCACGCTTGTCCCTGATTGGCTAATCTAATTAAATGCAGTTAAAGTACAGTTGATGAATGAAATAATTATTAATGAAAAAGGTCAAATGTTGCAGTGTTACACAATCTACATTGGAACTGGACTTTCAGACCTTAAAACAGTAAAGTAACACGTGCTGTGCAAAGTATAAAAACATACAAATAAACTTTACCAAAAGCAAAACCTCTGTAGTTAGTGGATGTGTGTTGAAGCTACACTATATTTAGGCCGTGTCACCATGTTGACATGGGGCGGTAAAAATAGCAGAGTAGAACCCGGCTCCCCTCAGAGTAGACACTTCTCCAGGCTAACGCTAACAGCACCTGTAAACTATAAAACTAGAGAGAGAGAGAGATACGACAACGAGGTAAGGACACATCCACACCCACTCACCCACTCACCCACTCACCCACTCACCCACTCACCCACTCACCCACTCACCCTCACACAGAGTGTATGACCAGCATGGAGTTGTAATCATGTCATTACTAACATACCCGAGAAACACATGTCTAAGCCTGGTTTTGTTTTGGAGATTACTACAGAGGCAAAGAGCTCTGAGCCATAAGCAAACAGGGCATCACTCATATTAATGTGCTACATCAGCACTGACGGGTCTTAAACCATGCTCATAACATGCTTTTAAACTGCTTTAAAATGGGTAGCTAATCTGATTGCCTAGTACTTTTTATATCTTATAAATAAGTACAAGGAATTCAGTCTTCAAGGAAGGAAGCTGTTCAGACTTTTACATGTGTGAAAAATATTAAGCTTGATGCAGCTTCAAATAACAATATATTCTATTTACAATTAATACAGTGGGATCACCATAAAGACGGCCTTCTTAAACAAAGAAACACTTTCAATTTCTTAAAATGTGATGATGAATGCATTTCAGATAAACCTTTATTTGTCCCACAGTGGGGAAAATATTTGCTGATTCAGTATTATTGAAACACTATAGAAAACCTGGAAAGGACAGTATAGGGATAATGTATATTTTTATTTATCTTTATTTATACAGGGGAACCCAATAAGAGCACTTGGGCTCCCTTTTTCATGGGCATACTGTTTAAATTACAATACAATCAGAAAAACCCCCCCAAAACAAACAGGAGCAGGTGTGTGTTTAAAAGTTTGTTTCCAGATTATTAAATTGTGATTGTGTCACTAATGCACTGAGTTTTGCTTTTCCTTGGAGTGTATTCCATTTTTGTGAAACAAAACAGCTAAAGACCTCTTTCCCATCTCAGTTCTGGTGTGGCTAGTCCTTGGCCTTACGCAGTCATGTGATCTGATATTAAATCTTCTGGTACCAATGATTTGTTAATCATCATGCACATGAGGTATTCTGGCTGTTTCTGAAGTAATTCCTTATAGATACATTTCATACACTGCTGTTCTCTTCAAATAGACAGTGATGGCCAGCACACTTTTTCCTGGAAAAAATACTCATAAGTTTCACATCCATCACCTGTAATAAAACAAAGGACAGAGTGAAAGAGTGGATCCAATGGTTTCAAAGCAGAGGCTGAAGTCTGCACATACACCACAGTCTGCATTTACCACATCCACATAATCCAGTATAGATAGGAAGGCTGCTTGTACTATTTCTTTTCTGTAATTTATTGGGATACAATATTTGTTTCTGTAATAAAATCCATATATATATATATATATATATATATATATATATATATATATATATATATATATATATATATATATATATATATATATATATATATATATATATATATATATATATATATATATATATATATATATATATATATATATATATATCGGTGAATGCATATGAAACTGGTGGGGTTAAGAACCACTGATCTACATATAAATGTATGTGTTTTTTTCTTAAATTGTAACCAATCAAATTAATAAAAATAGTAAAAATAGGGTTCCCAGAATCCTTTACTTAAAGTTAGAAAATCTGGCTGGGTTCAGTTTCAAAGATAATTTTGGAACCACTTACAGGTATCATTGTTAAATCCAATATGCTTCAGATACTTAAAGAGGACTCCATGTTCCTCTCCATTAAAAGCTTAACTCAAATCAATAAACAGAGCTACACAATTTAGTTTGTCATCAAGGGCTGTGAAAATGCCATTTAAAACTTAAAGGTTGCAGTAGCAGTACTATGCCCTTTTCTGAAACTTGATTAATAAGACTTCAAAATTGAGCATTTATTTAGATAAATTATAACTTGATTTGCAACTAACCTCCATGTGAGTGAAATGTCTTGAAGAAAAAATGTGTTATCTGCTGGAGGTTCAAATTCAACATAATCGAGATCAGAAAGATCACCATTATTATCCAAGACGTCACATGAAGAGATAAATGACTAAGCATCACATATTTCCTCTTTAGAATTTACAATAACTGAATCTAATAAAATATGTATGAATATTAGGTTCTGAGGTTGATCTTATTGTCCTCGAGAACTTTACCGGTTTATACTATAATCACTGTAATACAGGTCAGAGGCCTGCTCACTGAAATATTTATACGATTTTCTAACCTCAATCAAGTGGAAAAACACTATTTGCTTTATGAGTAAGTCAGTGTGTGCTTTTATTTAAATTTCTAGGGTCAGGTTATAATGGCAATTATATTTATTATTGCCACTGTTATGTTTATTATTTCCATATATCTTTATTTGCTATATTATTCATTACATTTATAGTATTTATTTCTGTCTTTTAGAAACCATGAACCGTGAACATGACTTCAGTAAAGAGTGGTAGAGTGTGAACTGGCGTCTGGTCACTTTGTTCTAGCCGAACAACTAGATTAGTCCTAAAGACAATCCTTCTCCGAGGTCACAAGTTTGGGTTTCTTTCCCAGGACCTCCTTTACAGTCACAGTATGTCAAGCTGACGAGTAACGCCATAGTGTAAAGGACGTTAGAACTCAAGCAGCAAAACAAACGTTAAATGTCCATTTAAAAAAAAACTTTTAAAAACTTCCAATAACTTACACACAACGGCCCAGTGGTTAAAAATAATAATCCAGATAAAAACAGAGTTAAGAACTGCAATGATCTTTGTTGGATTTTGAAAGTATCTTTAAAATCAGAATAAACAAAAGACGCTGACGCATGCACATTCTCTTTGTTTGCTTTGCCATGCTTTTTTTAGTTTAGTAGTTAATGACTTGAGGATCTGTAGTGATGTCGTCCTGGCTCTGATCTCTGGCTCGAGCTGCAGCTCAGTAATTTCCACATGCCAACCCTCTGCTCTGTAAGCCAAGACTCAGTTCAGTTTACTCTGCTTCACTTCCCTACGCTACACTTACAGAAACAATTAGTTACCTTAGTTTATTTACTCGACTTTGGATTGTGCATGTTCTCCCTGTGCCTGCGTAGGTGTTTTCTGGTTTTCCCAACCACTTGAAACATGTACAATAGGCTTCCCTCTGGAGCCAGGGGCGCCTGAGGTGGGACTATCCTGGTTAAATAAAGATAGTAGTGACATGAACTACAGCTACCCAAGTAGTAACCAACTGGACAACTACTACCATAATTCTGTGTGGGGTGAAATTTGAAATTACACCCCAGTGACTGATCAGGCACACATTGGTATTGTAGCATTGCCCTGCAACAAATTATTGGACGCTGTCCATATTTGGTTTAAATTCTCAGTAGGCCATGCACTACACCTGGCCTTAAACTAACTTACAACAGGATGTCTTTGAAATGTTTTTATTTGTTTAATATGAATATTGATATACTGTAGTTAGATACAACCCAAACCCTCCCTGATGTGTGTGTCTGTTCATGTGTGCGTGTGTGTGTGTGCGTGTGTGTGTGAGCAGGCAAGAATGAGTACAGATGGACGCCGCTTGTTTGGAAACATCAGCCTCAAAGACAAATGGGAGCAGAAGGCCCAGAGCATCGCCAACCAGAACAAGCAAGAGAAGGAGTGGCAGAAGAAGAGCTCTATGTCTGTGTGCGTACCCGACTGAACCAGACTGAACCAGACTGAACCAGACTGAACCAGACTGAACCAGACCAAACTAGAGCAAACAAGACTGAAACAGATTGAACCAGACCAAACTAGAGCAAACAAGACTGAACCAGACCAAACTAGAGCAAACAAGACTGAACCAGACCAAACTAGAGCAAACAAGACTGAACCAGACTGAACCAGACCAAACTAGAGCAAACAAGACTGAACCAGATCGAACCAGACTGGACCAGACCACAACAGACTGACACAGACCGAATCAGACTGAACTAGACCAAACCAGACTGACACAGACTAAACCACACTGACCCAGACTGAATCAGACAAAACCAGACAAAACCAGACCAAACCTAACTGCAGATTTAATGGGCCACTTTGTCCTTTATTGTCCCTGGTAAAACATTAACAGGACCAAACTCACAATGAATTTTGGATAGAGCCTTGCCCAAACCCCAATAGCTACAAAGTTTTGAATAAAATAGATTTGAACAGTGTATCTTTCCCTCCACAGACTTGTTTCCAAATGGTCATACCACCATACACTCATCAATGGGGACAAGGGCAAAAGTGGCCTGTCTGACTTCAAGAAGGCCACAAGCCACCTAGAGGATGATGAGGAAAATAAGAAACCAAAGATCCGCTTCAAAGTGGTGGCCCCTCCCCCTCCAAGACCTAAAACCCCACCCCCAGCCACTCCCCCTATCACTCGCCGCAGAGATTCACCCAAACTGAAACGGGTCAAGCGCAAAGTGGAGGTGGACGTCTTTAAGATCTGCTGGAAGGACTCCTGGATGAGCCTAAAGCCACCCAAGTACTTGTTCCTGAAGGCCATGGAGCTACGGGAGCGGCTGGGATTCACCCCCATTCAAGTGGGGAACCAGAGAAGGTACAAGGGACAATCACAGCTGAAGGACACCAGGGCAGCTCTCATCGACCTCTGGAGTCTCTCGTGGAAAAAGGTACCAGCATTTACCTGTGAATAACGTAGTACAAAGTGGTGGTCTATGAAAGGACTCTAATAAGAATCAAAAAGTATTTGGGAAAAGTACTACTAAAGTAAGAGTAACTTAAAGAGTAACTGTTGGGATGTGACATCTAATGTATAATTTAATGGTTAATTTAATAGTTAATGTAATTGGCAGGAGAAAACATTAAATGATGAACCAAAACTGGTATTTTTAAGGGACAGACAAAAAATGAGACACTAAATCATATCTGAAGGAGCGACGCAAGAAACATAATGTTCAAATCATTTCTTATTGTCAATATAAAGCTTTTGTCACTTGTGGACGTGCTCACAGTGGGAAGAGTAACTATAACTTTTATTCAAGTAAGAGTACTGTTACTACAATAAGAATATTACTCAAGGAGGAGTAAAAGTGTGCTGCTAGAAAAGTACTCTGAAAAGTACATTAAAAAAAAAAAAGTTACTCAGTAAATGTAACTAGTTTGTCTTGTCCAGATAAAGGGCCCACTTATTGGTGCGGACTTTGATGAAGAGGAGTATCAGTGGGAGCTCTTGTGTGCCCAAAGGCCTGCCAGAGCAGCAGCCATCGCTCCATATTCACTTCCTGTGTGGGCAGGAACTTGGAAGATCATGAACTTTCCGTTCCGGCAACAGAAACCCATGTGGGACCATCCTTGTTCAAGCTACGATCAGATGCCAACTGACCGGCTGGACCTCATCCTGAACATTGATGAAGAGGTGAGTTTTCTTTAGTGAATGCAGCAATACTCTTTTCTACTGGTTCTACTGAAATATGTTTATCTGTATCACCATGTTCTTTATGCTTTGCTTGGGTTTTGCATTTGACAAGTGTCCACACCACCAATGTATTGCTTCCATGTCATTCCAGTCCACGAGCTCTTTAAACTGTTAAAGGGCCCGTATTATGGTATTTTCTGATAAATAATGTTTTCTCACCAAAAACATAGCTGGAGTTGTGTTTTGTTTTATTCACATGTTTAACACACAAATCCAGCATGTTTAGCCTCAGTAACATGGCCTAACACTCACAAGAGTTAATTAAATCTGTTAATTAGAACCTCAATCAGTGGGAGTACCTCAAACTTAACAGCATAGGCCCTAGTATTTGGCACTGTGGTATGCTCATTTACTGCATACACTGGATGGTATACACTGCCTGGCCAAAAAAAAAAAAAATATATATATATATATATATTGATATAACTAAGCAAATAGGTACGAGTCTCCTCCAGTTGGTCAGGTCTAGGTTCAGCAACAGTCTGTGCTCAAAGAATGAGGTCAGCTGACACCTGAATATACTGAATGACCAGTTTATTCCATCAATGGAATTTTTCTTCCCTGATGGCACGGGCATATTCCAAGGTAACAATACCAGGATTCATTGGGCTCAAATAGTGACAGAGTGGTTCAGGAGCATGAGACGTCATTTTCACACATGGATTGTCCACCACAGAGTCCAGACCTTAACCCCACTGTGAATGTTTGGGATGTGCTGGAGAAGGCTTTGTGCAGCGTCAGACTCTAACATCATCAAGGCAATATCTTAGTGAAAAATTAATGCAACACTAGATGGAAATAAATCTTGTGACATTGCAGAAACTTACTGAAACAATGCCACAGCGAATGCGCATTGCAATCAAAGCTAAAGGCGGTCCAACTAAATATTACAGTGTGTGACCTTTTTTTGGTGGTGACTTTTCTTTTGTCCAGGCAGTGTAGTAGACACATGCTACTTCAATTTTCACCCTAGAGCCTAGACTCATGGTATTGTGGTTGTCTGTGCTTGGATGAGGGAGGGATACTAACCTCAGCACATAACCCCCAAATAACTATTGTTATAGTGACTGCATCACTGCAGACGCTGCATCAATCCGCCTGTCAATCTCACGCTCCATCCTTCCCTCACTCATGAACAAGACCCCGACATACTTGAACTCCTCCAGTTGAGACAAGGACTCTACACCCACCTGGTCGAGAACCATGACCTCGGATTTGGAGGAGCTGATTCTCATCCCAGCCGCTTCACATTCAGCTGCAGACCGCCCCAGTGCTGCAGGTCCTGGCTCGATGAAGCCATCAGGACAACATCATCTGCAAACCGCAGAGATTCAGTTTTATTTATTGATTATGGCTCTATCTTGACAACTGTAGTGGCCCAAAATCTGCTACATTATCTCCTATTTAAAATTCCACAAACAGATTATAGACTATATTGCATATAAGGTTAATAAAAATATTTATTTAGTTTATTTACCAGGTTTAGTGTACATTAAGTGTAGCAGTGCACCAGAATTAGCCTAAATGACAGTTTTTCCATCTGCTGTCCTTGGTCAGATGTTAAAAAGTCACCCTAAAACCAAAGGTAATATACAATAAACGACATTGTAAAATGCATTTTAGAAAACTGCACCTTAAACTGTGGCTGAAGGAAAACCAGGTCTGTGAGCACTTTTAGCTGCTTTTATTGTATTTTTGTAATGTCTATGTTGTATTTGTTGTCTGTGTACCTGCCTAGGGACAACAGATGGAAATGAGTATTTTTTGCTATAATCTGGCATATTTACACTGTGTTTACAGATGTTCATTAATATGCGCTGTCCCTATCAAATAAAATAAATAAATAAAACACTTAACAAAGCAAACATAGCATTACATCTGTATGATTCAGAGAGAATACACTGAGTGTAAAATGACTTGTATGTGCAGGATGAGCTGTTTGACTGGGACGGCTGGGAGGTGTCCTACAAACTGTGTCTGCCTGAAGAGCATCACCCCGGCAGCCTGAGGGACGTCACTCCTCCAGGCTGGAGGCAGTCTTGGACCCTGGCCCAAATGTGTGTGCCCACCCCAGAGCAGGAGCACTCCCAGTACTGGCTTTGCGGCGGGGGACGCACCTGCAACTACAGGTACAGGGCCACTGGCTTAACGTCAAATCAAAATAAAAATGGTAACACTATATAATAACTACTGTAATTAGCTTTAATAAAGCATGAACAAATAGTTAATTCGTAATGATCAAATAACCCTTCTCCTAACACTATCCCCTTAATGGAGTAGTTACTAAGTCTGAATCATTCTTGAGGTGGAACTGACCACTAAATCAATAAATAAAACAACCTATTTTGCTACTAAACTGTGTATACAGTGTTTTAATAGCATTATCTACTGTTCTTAGTCCTTGTGTTGGCAATGAAAATTAGGTCAATTTGCAGCTTTCTGGCCTCTAGTGGCCCCTGCAATTTCAAGGACTACGAGACATCATGCAGGATATCCCTGACCACAACCAGGTGATTACAAACAAACACCTGGCTGTGGGAGGAGTTTACACGTTAAGTTCCACTTTAACCTCCTGAGACCCGAGCTCTTGCATGACATGCTTTATTCATTTCTCTTTGTTATTTGGGCTGACTGGAACCTGATGAGTCTAAATACAAAGAATTATCTTTTTACATTATGTAGTTTCAAAGAAAAAAAATATGTAAATCAAATGTCCACATATGTGAACATTTTAATAATTTTGATAAAACATTTGAATAATGATTTACAAAAACTATTTATTAAGACCCTGAACACAGCAACATGTGTCCTGAATGTAAAAACAAAATGTGGAACAATGTGTCTCATGTGAAGAGCTGCAGACAGGAGCAGGAAGAAAAATAAAAAAAAATAAAATAAAATATTCTAAACATTCTAGACTGTTAAAAATGAATATATATAATATATTTACATTGTTGCTGTTCTTGTTGCTGTTATTGCTCTTCTAAAAGTTTGCATTGTGGCCTAAACAACCCAAATTGTGTTGTCCACATATGAGGACATCAGGATACAGGTGACCCATAACTCCAAGAGCTTTTAAGCATGTTAAAGTTGTTTCCCGTCTCATTTACCCTTGGAAGTTGTATTTAGAGTTATTCATGCATGTTTGAGTAATCTTTACCTTCCTGTATTCAAAATGTCATTGCTCAGTTCTATCCTCAGTTTCACTGCTCTGTACTTCCTGCTCAAGTTTCAAATAAATGAGCACTGGTGTGATTGGTCTAACAGTCATCACAAACATCTGACTGTAGTCAGAGTAGTCAGTCGTGATGTCACCAACTAGGCCACTGGAGACAGCCTAAACTTAGATTTAGGCAGTTTTGACCAAAAGTTTTACCTAATAAGTTGGCAAAAAATGTCTAGGAACAATAGATGATGGTAGTGAACAAAGTGTATTTAGTGTTTAGTTCCACTTCAGGTAATTTTAGTTAAATATTGTGATTTAAAATGTCCAGATTTTAACATAATGATCCACTGGTGTCTTGGATTATAAATATACAGCAGACACTGGCACGATAGTAATAATAATAAACTATTACTTCATTATGAAGTTGTTTCATTCTTTATCTTGTGGTATTTACACACATGTTAACATGTTGTCTGTTATTATCCACCATTAACTACCTCCACTGTTCACGGGTTTCATCTTCCTCTTATATGGAAACAGTCCTAACTTTTCCTCATTCTGAAACCCATGTATAGAGGCTGGAGGCTAGAATGTCGGGTCAGTAGGGAGGGTCATTAATCATTAAAAGTGATGATGTTTAATAAACATGGTTATTTATTAAAAGATAGGAAACAGGTTAGGGAAAACATAAAGGTTAGAGTTTGGTTAAGTTTAGGCTTTGGTTAAGGTCGGAGTTTAGGTTGGGGTTTAGCCAAGGTTATGGTTTGAGTTAAAGTTAAGGTTTCGGTCGGGGTTTGGTTAAGGTTAGGGTTTAAGTTGGGGTGAGGAAAATGGTAAAGGTTAGAGTTAGGAAAATGTTTTGGGGTAGTTAACATTTTAGCAGTAAGTTTAACAAATGTGTCACCTACAGCTTTATCTAAACTTACACCATAAAATAAAAAATGAATCAATCAAAAATATCACGTTTTAGGTCTGTTCATAGCTACACAAGCAAACCTGTTACTGTGACAACCACAACTACGTGATAACTTGTGGCCGTGTGTTGTAGGTGGGGCCAGTGCACTGTACAGTCACAGCTCAAACACTGTGAGGAGCAGATGAAGAAACATCTGCAGACTTCACTTCTGCTCACATCAGCTCTCAACCAGGAAGTACAGGCCAAAAACACCCATTCACACGCCAGCGAGCAACCAGACTGGATGGACTCATGGAGGACTGTCAAAGGACAAGTCATACTGGAAGATGATGAAGAGGAGGAAGAGGAGGAGGAGGGGGTTGAAGAGTACGAGGAAGAGTACGAGGAAGAAGAGGAGGAAGAAGAGGAGGAGGAAGAAGAGGAGGAGCGGGTTGAAGAGAATGAGGAAGAGGAGGAAGAGGAAGAAGAGGAAGAGGGGGTTGAAGAGTATGAGGAAGAGGAGGAAGAAGAGGAGGAGGGGGTTGAAGAGAATGAGGAAGAGGAAGAGAGTGAAAAAGAAAACCATCATGATTTTGGGAAGAAGAAATCACGATATCACTACACAGAAAATACAGAAGTTAAGAGTGAAAAATTATTCACAAACAGTAAAGACATTCAGGAAACAACTATTTGCCAATCAGAGGAGGAGGGAGAGGAAGAGGAGGGAGAGGAAGAGGAGGGAGAGGAAGAGGATGGGAAGGAGGAAGAGGATGGGAACGAGGAAGAGGAGGAGGAGGAGGAAGAGGAGGAGGAGAGGAAAGTCATGGAGGAGCAGAAGGAGGTAAAAAAAGGAGAAGACAGGAAGCATACAATGGAAGGGAAAGAAGAGACTAAGGAAACAGATGATGAGGATGCGGAAGAGGATGAGGAAGAGGATGAGGATGAGGAAGAAGTGGAGAGGAATGAGCTGGAGGCGAAGAAGGAGGAGAAGGATGAAGAAGATGAAGAAGAGAAGCAGATTAAGGTAGAAGAGGAGATGAATGACGAGGAAGAGGAGGGGGAGAAAAAGACAAATGCAGAAGGGAGGAAGCAAATGGAGGAAGAGGATGAGCAGGAGGAGATGGATGAAGATGATGAGGAAGAGGAGACGAATGACAAAAAAGTAGAAGAGAGAAAGGAGGAAGAACAGGAGAGAAAGAAGACACTAGAGGATGAGGACAGGAAGGGGAGAGATGAAGATGAAGAGCAGGTTGAGGTGGAAGAGGAGATGGATGAAAAGGAGGAGAGGAAAGAAGAAGAGGGAGAAAAAAAGGAGGTGAGTTTCACATAAGTGATGGGCCAAAAGACTCTGTCCTGCTCTGTTTCTTAGATCTGACACTTCTCTTAATCTTACAGAATTCACATACAGAGGGAACTACAGAAGAATCAACGGAACATGAAGAGGTCAAGGAGGACGAAGAGGACGAAGAGGAAGAGGAGGAAGAGGAGGATGAGTTTGTAGATGCAGATGAAGGGGAGGAGGAATCTGAAGAAGAGAAAGAATCATTTGTTGATGTGGAGGAGGTGTGCATCCCTAAAAGAGTGGACCAAAAAGAGGCAAATAAAGAGGAGGAAGGAGGAGCAGAAAGACAAGTCGAAAGAGACATAAGAAAACCTGAGGAAGAGCAGGAGAACAAGGGCGATGAAGAGGAGGAGGAAGAGGTGAATGCAGATGAGGAAGAAGGGGAGGGGGAGGAGAGTGGTGGAGAGGACAAGGAGGACATGGAAGAGGAAAAAGGAGGAAGAGAGGGAGGAAGAACAAAGGAAGAGAAAATGGATGAGCAGAATGAGGAGAATAAAGAGGAGGAAGGGAAGGACGATGAAAATGAAGAGGAGGAGGAGGAAATAGAAAGAAAGGTCAGCATAGATGGAGAGGAAATCGAGGCGGAAGAAGAGGAGGGAGATGATGAAGGGGAAAACGAAGAACCAACAAAGAAAAGATCTAATCAGCTGATGAAGGAATCAGACTTAGGAGACAGCGAGGAAGAGGAAGAAGAGGAAAGACACAAAGTAGATGAAGAGGAGGAAGAGAAGCAAGAGGGGGACCACAATGAAGAGGGGATAGTGAAAGAGGATGAGGAGGTAGTAAAAGAGGGTGAAGGGAAAATAGACAAGGGAGAGGGGAATGAGAAAGATGGGAAGGAGGAGGAAGAGGATGAACAGAAAGATGAAGAGGATGAAGAGGAGGGAGATGAAAAGAAGGGAGAGGAGGAAGTGAAAGATGAGAATGAGGAAGAAGAGGGAGATGAAGAGGAGGGGGAAGTAGAAGCAGAGGAAGGAGGAGAAAAGGAGCAGGAGAGGGGTGCTGGATACCAGAGACTACAAAAAGAAACTACAAATAATGTTCCAAAATTACACCAGGAAGTAACATCAGAACAGAGAAGCTCCGCCTCTCAAAAACTGAAAGTAAGAAAGCCTAAGCCCCACCCTCCAGCTCCATGTAAGAGAAGACTTGTGCCCAGACCTCCCCGAGTGGCAGAGATTAGGCAGAAGAGGGATGCAATGCTGTCCGTTCCCCCTCAGCTGCAGTTCCACATGCTCTGCTCCTCCTTCTCAGACTGGAGGCACTCGTCCTGGGCAGTGGCAGTGGCCCACCGTAGCAGTGCCAGTGAGGAGCCCAGAGGAGAGGGACTCAAGGAGGGGGAGGAGCACATGGTCTGGAGCGAGTCCTGGAGGCTCTGTTCCTTTAAGAAGCCCAGCCAGGACCATGTGGTGTGCTTCTCCTCAGAACACCACACCACCAAAGGTATCCAGGACTACAGCCCTGTGGTCAGAGAGGGTTGGGGGGACAGCTGGAGGAGCAATTGCACAGGACAGGCCCAGGAAGTGGAGGATCCAGAGCAGACAAATGAGGAAGAGGAGGAGGAAGACTACAGTTGAGGACACAGACTAGTGATTATATAGTCCAGGGCTAATGCTCCCTAAAGTTATGCTCCACAGACCAGGATGAGGCTTATGCATTGACTCAAATGTGAAAAGGAGATCTCTGACATTTGCGTCTGTATGAAACAGTGTCCTATAGACCCCATAGAACTCTGAGCTCAAAACGTTTAGAACAAAATGTGTTGTCTTTACATTTTGCCTGTACAGTTCTAAAAGTATTTGGAGCAAAACAGGACTCTTCACCACAATAAACTAGATTTTGATGATTTGGAATATTTCGCTATAAATTGAAATGAGTCTCTTACAGTGCAGCCTCAATGAGGTATGTGCTTTGAACTGAGTGGGTAACTGACCTCACAGTGGAAGGGTCAGACTTACAAAATAACTGTACTGTGATGAAACAGGTCCATCCTTAAGTGCGCTGTCCCCAAGGAGGGCTGTGAAGATGCACTACCTGTTTCCATATCTGCCTCGCTCAGCACTCCAAAGCCATTCATTAACAAACGCATATTAAACTATGTTGTCCATAGCCTTTAAAGAATGTTCTGCTGGGACTAAGGGTGTACACTTAGAAGCGCTAGTTTTGCCCATCTAAATCATCCTAAATTCGTTCATTTACTTACTCTCATGCTGCCGCCCCTCCCTCCTCCTTCTGCGTTTTGCCAAATCCGGACACATCCTCACCGGTAGTTTAAATAACTGTGGTCATCTGAGCCACAGATAATTTGCATGGACAATTATTCATATTTTCTGCTGATTTTAAGTGTTCTACGTAACTTTGTGATTTTGTTTTAAAGCTATTGTCTCTAGGCAACTTTTGGCACATGAAGTATTAGCAATTTAATAGTAGAAATGGTGTAAATACTCTTTTCAGTGGGTGTTATGTAATGTGGGAGGGCCAAACAAGGGTATATAGGTGCACTCTGCAGCTCTGCAATCTGTATTATCCAGGTTACAGTGGAGGCAACTCGTGCTAAGAGGATAGAGGGGGGCTTAAAGGGGAAGTCAACTCTGAAACTGTTGCTTTTTTTTCTTGCCTCTAAATTTTACTTTTAAAATGACTTTCATTGTAAATAATATTGAAGCACATTTGGCACTTTTTTGCACTGTTGGAGAGCACAATAAACCAACCAGAAACACATATCCTGACTGAGTCTGAATTTCTTGGAAGAATCCCACCACATGCCATCACAGCCAAAGAGGCAGTCTGACAAGACAACTGACCTCACAGGGGAAGGGTCAGACTGACAGGGTAACTGGCCTCACAGGGGAAGGGTCAGACTGACAGGGTAACTGACCTCACAGGGGAAGGGTCAGACTGACAGGGTAACTGGTCTCACAGGGGAAGGGTCAGACTGACAGGGTAACTGACCTCACAGGGGAAGGGTCAGACTGACAGGGTAACTGGTCTCACAGGGGAAGGGTCAGACTGACAGGGTAACTGGTCTCACAGGGGAAGGGTCAGACTGACAGGGTAACTGGCCTCACAGGGGAAGGGTCAGACTGACAGGGTAACTGGCCTCACAGGGGAAGGGTCAGACTGACAGGGTAACTAATTCTTTTCCACTTTTCCTAAGCCCCCACACTCACCTGCACTGGCTCACCCTATGGGCTTGTTTCAGGGTGATGTGCACACAGCAGGAGACTGCAGGGTGAATGGTGTTAACGACTCCTCTACTCTTTTCATGGTGAGGTTTGAGCGGGGCATTCCACCTCCTCTGATGTCATTATCTCTGCTTTGTGTAAATTCAGTCACAGAGCTTAGGCTTAGGCTGTTCTGTGGCTAACCCAAAAGTTTAAAATATTTTAACAATAAATGTATATAAACAAGATATAAACTGCCACAAACTAAATATGTACATGCACTGTACTATCGTATATGGCACGTGTGTCAAACTCAAGGCCCGCGGGGCAAATAGGGCCCTCCACATCATTTTATGTGGCCCTCGACAGGGTAAAAGGTATAATGGTCTTAAAATGCCATTTTATCAGGAGATACATAGTTACACAGCCATATTTTTACATCTAGGCAAATGCACGTGTAATATTTGTAACTTTAATAAGTAATAAATACAGAAAGAGTTAATTAAAACATTCAAAAAGTAGTTAGATTTATTTTCATATGGCCCTTTGAGAGCAGCCATTTTGCTGAAAATGTGTTTGACACCCCTGGTACATGGCCATATCTGTAACCATATGTGTTAAGACGTTGAGGCCTGTGCCGCCGCTGCACTTTCACAATACACTGAACTTTGCAGTGCGTTCTCGTGTGCCACAACCACAGGAACCATCTTCAATTCCCCCTGCCCAATGTGTGGCTATGACTCAAACTACTCCACAGCCTGTGGCCCCATCATCTTCTAGTCCCAGGGTCCTGGAACCCTGTTCGGCTCTATCAGGTGCGGGCTCTCAACCTTTGCCTGTCACAAATGTCATTTCAAGTGAGTGTTTTCTGTTAGTTTGGTTGTGTAGTTGGCACACGGGCAACACGAGCCATCTTGCGTCTCATCATTTCAAACTCCAGAAAGTGGGATTGTGTGCTCACCTTACACAGTCAGCAGTATGTGTGCCTCCTTCATGGGGTTAAGTTCTATTGTGCTGTAGGACTAATGTTAACTCCCCATTCATCTTTGTAAGTGTCATTAGTTTAGTCTTTCCCTTCCTTTGTTTTGCCTTGCCTCTGCTGTTTTCTCTTGTTTTGTTCTGCTGTTTTGCTTTCCTTTGTTTTCTTTTGCCTTTCCGTTGCTTTGCGCTGTTTTGATATGTTTTGTGTTGTTCCACATTTTTGTTTTGTTTAATTTGGTCCACGGTGAGATTGCCTCCTTTTAGTTCTGTTCTGGGCAGAGCTCGGACTGGTCACACCTGAGCTCTGTGCGTCGAGCTGGATTTTGCCCTGTACATGGTCTGACAGGAAGCTTGGTAAGCTTGGGCTTGGTAAACTTTTAATAAACTGAATGAGTGTGTATGGGTGGACTCAGATTTGATCTAATGTAGCTATTAATGAAATTAAAAGACTGTTTTCTTTATTATGTAAAGTAAACATGATGTAGATTAAGTGGAACCTGGCCTTTTTATTCTGATAATCTTACCTGTGCGCCTTATACTTGGGCTCTATTTCCCAAACTAGATTTGGGGTGATGTTGCAATTATGCATTTATATTTTTTATTACTATCCCAAATTGTTAACCCCTCGATTGCCACACATAGTAACAAGCCAGTAAAAATCAAACTGGCTGATTTGAGTGTATTTATTCAGAGGATAAGGTTCTACGCTTTTAAGTGGGGCATGGTTTGTCGATATATGGAGAATGAGAAACTTGTATGTGTCCTCAATCTGCAGGTTAAAACACTGGCAACCCAGGTTCAGTTGCGTTGCCAGCAGAGGTGACATACATCCTTTAAGGAGGGAATATTACACTTCTGCAGGTTATTTATTGTTAACATATTTCATCATGTTACCTTAATGTTTTGCTATATTTGCCAAAAACATTAACATTTTTAAAACTTTACTTTTCATTTTTCACGCTTCGAGTCTCTCCTCATTTTGCTCTGTGCTCTAAGTTACTCCTCCTTCAGAGCACTATCACAACACAATCAGCGTGCATCCCCCTATTGAAATTAGGTTTGTGAAGTTGTGGTGTATTGTTTTGTATCATACTTTTGTATATTTACTAAAATGGCCGTGTGCAAACATGGATGACATAGCCTGAGATAGGCTGCTGATAGATTACTGAAACATGCATGGATGACATCTAAAATGTCTTCAAGCATGTTTGTGATGAGGAAACAATGTTATAACATGGTAGAAAGCTAAATTTAGCATATTACCCTCTCTTTAAACACATCCTCACCTATTTTTAGTGTGGTTCCCAGAAGAGCTGATAGAACCAAAATGCCTCACCTGACAACTTTTACTCACCCTGTCAAATTTAATTTTTGATTCAACAACTCTTTCTTTACCAGTTTTATTTCCCTGCATTCTGTTGTTTGTTCCTGTGTGGGAACTATAGAGCTTCACTTTTCAGTCACAGAACTCAAACCAGACCATAACACATTCTGAAGTGGCATATATTACTATACATTAAAAACATATCACGGTAAACGATAATATTGAAACTACCGCTGATCCAATCCAATTTCATTTATAGAGCACTTTAAAAACAACAGGGTCAACCAAACTGCTTAACACACAAATTAACACTAACAGAGTGTAAAACAATAACACATCTAAAAAAAAAAATAAAAATCAACATCTCAAACTGTGTTAAAAGCCAAAGGGAAAAGGTGCGACCTAAAATCTGAGAGTGATCCGAAAATAAAATAAAATGTCTACTAATTTGCAGCCCTGTAGAAAATGTCTTGTGCTGTTGTTGAGCCTAAAGTGAGAGTGAGCCCCTGAGGACGTGAGCTGCTTTTGGGCCTGTGGATGCAGCCGTGGGACAAAAACCTCCCGTGAGTCCCTGCATGTAGCGTCCTAAATTCAAGGGAGTCCTGTTGGTGAGAGGACATGAGACATTTCCTCAGAGCAGAGCAGGGGCGTCAACACGTTTTCACCAAGGACCACATCAGCAAAATGGTTGACCTCAAAGGGCCAGTTGTAAAATAAATAAAATTTTGAACTTGTTCATTAACTTTTTCTGTACTTATTAGTTTTTCAAGTTTCAAATATTGCATATCCATTTGCCTAGATGTAAAAAATATGTCTGTGGAACTGCACATCTCTTGATAAAATGACCTTTTAAGACCATCAAACCTTTTAATTTATCCTGTTGAGGGCCACATAAAATGATGTGGAGGGCCACATTTGACCCAGGGGCCTTGAATTTGACACATGTGGAGCAGAATGAGGCATTACCACATGAACAAGGGGCGCAAAGACGCAAGTTTTGTTTGTTTATTTGACGCGAACTGAAACAGCTTGAGGGCCGAGCTCGGGGCGGGTCTTTGGGGGCACGAGGTTCCATCCACTACCCCCCCCTACCTGAAACCGGGGCAGTCGCGTTCCCTCTACGTCAGTGCGCCAGGACAGCCGTGGAGAGCAGCGCGTTCTTCCCGCTGCACAGATACTCTGGATTTTCTTTTTTCGACTTTACAGTGGATTTTTGTTTGTCTTTCGTTGGTATTTTGATATTTTTCTAGATAGAGCTGGAGTCGTGGATCGACATGCCTCTCAGGTGAGTCCAGGTGTGCACGCTGTACGCGGTGTGTCCGGTTGTGTCAGGTTGTGTCAGGTTGTGTCAGGTTGTGTCAGGTCGGTTTCTGTTCTGGGCAGGTGGTGTGTGGCTGCCGCGCTGCTGCTCGCCTCCTCTGCGGCTCCTCCGGCTCCTCCGGCTCCAGGTTTGTGCCATACCTCTCACATCAGTACTTTTTGTATTTGTGATGGACTCCTCTCACCCTGGTTGTGCAGATTGTGATGGAGATTCGTGTACGTCCTCAGCGGCTCCTCGGGGCTCCGGCTCCCAGTCCGGGCCCCGTGATTTGTTAGTGGGTTCGTCCGTATCTCAGCAGCAGTTTCTGAGTCGTCTGTCCGAGGTGGGCTCCAGCAGCTCTGGGGACAGCAGGCACCGCGACGCCGGCGCAGTGCTGCCTTTCATCGGACTCACTTCCAGTAAGAAGTTTGTTCAGTTTCCAAACAGAACACGTTTTGATCCTAAGCGGGGCAGGTTTTAACCAGGACTAGATCAGATTTAACCCAAGCATAACCCAGACTGCCCATCAGAATAATCAAAACTACTACACCAACTCTTGAGGCCACAAACTTGAATTTGGTCTAATATATTTTTGTAGTCAAGTAAGGGTAAAGCCATTTTACAATAATATACTGGAGAAGCAGCAGTGGCTGGTCCAGGTATGACCCACGTTAAGGGTAAAGTATGAGGAAGTTGGTACTCAAGTAAGAGTAACTCCCTGGTCATAATTCTGATTTATAATTTCTAGTTATTGATATTTGAAGACGAACCAAGTAAGAGTACTCCAAAATGTACTACCCACGTGAGAGTAAAAGAAAGTGCTTTAGAAGTGCTTACAAATGTTACTTAAGCATTTAACTGAGAACTACCCACTTGTGCTCAATGTAAACACTTTCTGATATTACACAGAGGGCAGTGGGGGGCTACACCAGGACTGGATCTTTACTGTAATCACAGATGGGAGGGGGCGGCGGGGGCTTCTCTGACAGACCTCTGATAAATACGTCAGGCCCCTGTAAAGATAAACAGCCCTCACTCTGGGCCCCATTAGAGCCACACTGTGGGGCCAAAGCTGTGAGAGCACGCAGTATGAGCATAATGCAGTGCTGCCCATCTCCAACTGTACGGTGCATGTGGCATTTAGATGATCTACAGGGGGCACAGGGGCATGGGAAATGACACGCAAGGTAATTCCATAAACAAGCAACAATAATGTTACCATGCACCAGGACTACACACAAATGTACAATAGTTATGACTAGACTAATAAAAAAAACTATAACCACTTTTTGTTAAATCAAGGTTTAAACTGTCACAAAAATGTAAATTGCCTTTGCATTTTGGATGTAATTTTCCGTGTTGATGACATAGGTAGAGGGATTACATTTTTTTCCACAAATTGTCACTTAATTGCTGTGAAACTGTGATAAATATTTCACGCAGGTACTATCCCACCAGTCTAAATAATAATTAGTAAAACATGCACTTTGAACCACAAATGAATCACATAGTTTTATACTTCTAGGTTTGTGTTGCGTTCAGGTGTAACGGTTTTCCCTGTGTTGCGTTCAGGTGTAACGGTTTTCCCTGTGTTGTGTTCAGGTTTAACGGTTTTCCCTGTGTTGTGTTCAGGTTTAACGGTTTTCCCTGTGTTGCGTTCAGGTGTCACGGTTTTCCCTGTGTTGCGTTCAGGTGTAACGGTTTTCTCTGTGTTGTGTTCAGGTTTGGAGCAGAGCCGCAGCTGTTGTCAGAATGGAGGCACATGTATCCTGGGCAGCTTCTGTGCCTGTCCTGAGTTCTTCACTGGGAGGACGTGTGAATATGACCAGCGCCTAAGGTGCGTCCAGCCACCGCACAAGTCTGCAGTCTTAAACAGCTATTTTGGAATGATACAAATTTAGAATGTATTATTATTATTGTTATCATTTGGTCTTTTATATAATCAGGTAAAATGTTTGAGAACTAATTTTCATTTACGAACATGATCAGGCCTGAAATTCTGATCTTAATAGCAGTCAGAGGTTAATCGTAGTAGTCACTAGTTAGCATGTCACCTGCATGATTCCATGGAAAGACAAAGTTAAAAAAGATTATGATGTGGAAGATTATAGTCAAAGTAATAACATTTTCATGTAGACAAGCAGGAGGCCCTCCTCCAGGCCAAGCAAGAGTCAGGTTTGTGGAGATGCAGTGCCACAAACACCACCAAAATTAAAACATGTTTTATTTTAGTTTTTTTGGCTACGAAGTTGCATACTGTGGTTTTAGGATGTTTAATAATAATTTTTCACATTTCAAGCTTAATTAACCAGAAATGTGATGGAACTAGTGAAATATTTGATTTGTCACAGCAATTAATGTCTCCTAGTCGAAACTCGTCTTTTGAAAGTTTCAGTTAAGCTGAGATCAGGGCTTTCAGAGTGCAGCAGTGGGTGTGTCTGGTGTTAAACAGGGCCATCTGTGAGACAGAGCCATGCTAATCTCCTTTTATTTAGATGTATAGCAAACTAGCATGTCACTCTGCCACCTGGGGAGAGTCAACCCACAATTTGTTTGGGTTTTGTACCTTTAAAACCTGTATCTTACAGTCAGAAAATCTATTGTTATCCCAGTGATAGTCAGAGGTGGGCAGTACTCAATTATTTACAGCATCATTTTCAGTCCTACTCCAGTAATATTTTATTTAAGTAACAGTAGTCTTTATACCATTGTTTGAAAGATTACACTGGATTTATTTCAGCTCGTTTGGGAGCAATGCACTAGTTTAATTACAGACTATACTGACTATTTAATTAATGACTGATTGTGCTGTTGCAGGAGCTGTGGGCCGGTGCTGCACGGGGAGTGGGTGCAGAAGGGATGCTCGTACTGTCGCTGTGGCTATGGCGTGCTCCACTGCTTCCCTCATGTCTTCCATAAGGACTGTGGTAAGACCCCTGTGCCTCTCATACACACTCACTATGTTTACAGGCACAGAGAACTCCCAGTGCTCTAAACCACCAAATTCCAATCGTCTTTGCCCCAAAATCTGTCAGACCACTCTTCTCCCAGTCTTGTCCCACGCAGCAGGTATCCAAGTACTGTCTTCTTCAGAAGTGTCTTTGGGATCTTTGAGATTGAATTCACGATACCTCAGTTGTAGTTCTCGGGTTTACATGCTTTTTGATCATTTGGTTTAAATTGGACTAGGCCGGTTATCTGGTTTTCCTGGCATTTAAAAATGTAGCAATTCCTCTTGGGCTCGACGCAGAGCACACTCCCGTGGTTTGGGGTCTGGTATCTGTGGATGATTAGTCAGACCAGTCTAGTGTCAGTCTACATACAGATCAGAAAGCCAATTATCAAAATGCATGTAATCCCGTAACATCTGGAAATGCTGCTACATACTCGGATACCCGCTGCATGTAACCACACAGTCAGATTTACACTAGGTGCAGACTAGGAGAGTCGTTCAGCTGCAATGGATATGAAACAGCCAGGAAAATATTAGACATTTGTTTTAGATCAGCAGCGATGACAAAGTACGTCTGCCAGGTTCATTCTTGTGGTGTGCTATGTTGAAAGTAAAAATTTCTGGAGCTTTAATGTGTTTATTTGTGTGGTAAGTAAATAACTTGTCACTATGAATTCCGAGTGCTATAAAGTGCATTACTTTCAAGAAAGTGCAATGGATATTTTCATGTTTTAGTTAGAGTAAAAGTGATTGTAGAAGTCTCATTGTGTGTGTTATGTTACAGAAGATTCAGACGAGGTGCGATGGGTCAGATCTTCAGCTGTGACCTGCAGGCAGCAGTGGGCACTGCTCTCTTTGTTCCCTCTCCTCCCTTTGTTTCTGTGGAGGACGCTTTAACTCCCTTATCCCTCACAGCAGCACCCATGGGCCCTGAGAGGAGAGATGAGCCTGCTCCCTCTGCTGCGGAGGACACCTTAACCCCACCCCCAGCTTACTGCTGCAGTTGCTTGTACCCCACCCACATCACGACCCATGAACTGTGAATGTCCCACTACATACACACACTCTTACTGCATCCATGAGGTACACATGAGAGGAGAGAACTTTGTGGACATTTTGACCCACTGTGTGGCCTCCTCACAGCAACTATGGACTCTGCCAGAGAGAGATATGAGACTACTCACTGTGCTGCGGTGGACACTTTGACCCCACTGAGTCACATCAGCTCCCATGAGCGCTATGTGAGAGAGAACGGCATGTGATTCCTGGGGATACTTTGATCCCCCACCCCTATTCCCTTCCCCCCACACACTTACAACTGTTCATGTGAAGTACCCATGAGAGGAGAGAACCACCTACTCCCTCTGATGCCAGTGCTGCCTGTGGGGGTATTTTGGACCCCCCTCCCCCCACATCTACATGGCTCCCATGAACTCTAATTGAGAGACAGAGAAGGATATGCTTTTGCTGGGGACACTTTGACCCCAGCCTTACTTACAGCAACACCAATGAACTCTACATGTGAGGAGGGAACAGTGTTCTTCCTCTGATGCCAATACTGTTCCTTTACTGTGAACCCAAATCCTCCTGCTGCAAATGCATTTCACCCTACCATCCACAATACATTAGGAAAGATGAGGCCTCTGCTGCTAATTCTCTACCACCCAATGTCCCCCATGTGCTCAACATGAGTGGAGACATCACTGTTTTTAGAAGATTAGTGTCAGGCTGTTAGAGTAGACATTACTAAACAAAGTACTTCCTATTGGACATGTGTGAGGGCTTCTGGGTAATGTAGTGAGCAGTTAACTATGAACTATGAACCATGTGGTGATGTTCCCTTTTTTCAGTGAAGCACAACTGTTTTTTTATTGTGTGTTTGCTGTTTGCACCAATTGTCAGTGTGATGTTTTTTATTGTCAAATGAATGTTTCGTTATCATTAAAACCTTGTAATTACTCAGATTTTTTTTTTCATTTACATCTTTATTAGAAAAAGTTGGCATCATTACAATATGTGACGTCATTTAAATCAGCCCTTTTTATTGGATCTTTTGCTTTTTTTCACAAAAACTAGTAAAGCAAGTAGTTTCTGAACTGGGAGCTCACGCACCAGGCATTTCACCCATCGAACTGTGAAAGTAGGGCATCCATACAATGTATAACACACGGACATTATCATGAGTCAAACTGCATTTGCACAAAAGGGAGACTTCTCCCAAGACTTGTAGGAGTCTCCCTGTCGGTTCTTAGTTGCTTGTTGTTTCAAACGCAATTGTGGGGACCAGACTGATATCAATCTGTATAAAACATACAGAAAGCTTCTGATCTGGAGGACAGCTCAGAATTCTGTGGTGGAATTTGCAGTTTAACTGTCAGATTACAGATTTTAGTAATCATAACCATAGTTTATGGTTAATATCTCTGTAATGACTGGGGCTATCAAGATGAAAAAAAACTAGCACAAAGTTCCATGTCTTCTCTGTCAGTATAAATAAACAAAAGTGAAATGATTTTTTCACTATAGCTTCAGAAAGTGGTGCCATTATTCAACTGTAAAAACATAATTTTTGTCAGTTGAAAGAACTTTAAGTCATAAAATTAATATGATAAATGATTTGTGAGTAATATGTGAAATAATGACAAGGCTCAACATTTGTGGCTCATAAGTTTGGAGATTTCATTCAAAAACAGTGAATCTCCCACATGCTTCATCATTCAAAAACCCATGTAGACTATAGGCCAACAAGAATTTTATTTTATTTATTAGTTTATTTGAAAGGGACAATGTGCAATAAACATTAAAGATGCCCTGCACCAGATTATAGCCAAAGCTCGTTTCCATCTGTAGTCCCTGAGCATTAATACATGAATACATTTCAGAACATGTCTGCAGATCTCTAAACCACAGGGTTAGTAGGCCCAAGAAGATGTGAGTTCTAGTGGACTTTGAGAAGTATTGGGTTGTTGCTGTAGGTCAGGCAATCACAGATGTGGAATGTGTGGGTGAGATGGTAATGGATATAGGAAGCGCACTATCTGCTAACCCTTATCTGAGGCCGTGTCACCCCCATCCACCCCCTACGCACGGTGCTCACAGCTTCTCCATGGTCCCATGGAAAAGCACCGCTGCACCGATCATCCTTAAGTACCAAGACTGCGGGCCTTTCAAATGCTAAACACAGCCATCCAGAGGGGGGCGCTCCGGCTTCACATGTAAACGAGGGTATTAAAGTTCTGTCCAGGGATAAAGGAATAATGCATGAATGACGCGCCCTCTCCTGCAGGAGCGGACGCGCCGGTCAGTGCGCATTTAAGTAAAGCCCTACCCATATGCGAACACTATTAAGTCATTATTGTGTAAGAGCTGCCACAGGTCATTTTATTCTCTGTCAGATAAACCAGGGGTCCCCAACCTTTTTTGCACCATGGACCGGAACAATGTAGGTTTTATTTTCACGGACCGGCCTTCTACGCGTGGCAGACAAATATGGCAAAAATAAGTTAAGTCCATAAAAAATACAACTCACTATACTGCTGTAATATTATTTTGTAGTTACGTTAATTGGGCCTACTTGAATATAATATGTTGGTTACTTTCCACACCCTTTTTTAATTTTTTTAAAATGTCTATTATAATTGGCAATTGTAGAGGATAAAACAATTTACGCTGGAGTCTTGGGGTAGAAGGCAAATCAGTGTAGAGCCTAAATGTATAGACATGGAGCATTAAGATAACAATACATTTTCTAACTGGTGACTAATAATTCTGGCAGTCCAGTTCTCAATTCTTTCAGTGTACTTAGAGCTAATACTATTTTAATTCTTTCCCCTCATTGATACAGATTTATTAACCTGGTTTATGGTTAATATCTCTGTAATTACTGGGCCCATCCACATGAAACAAAAACTGGCATAAAGTTCAACATCTTGTCTGTCAGAAACAAAAGTGAAATTATTTTTTCACTATAGCTTCAGAAAGTGGTGCCATTATTCAACCCCAAAAACATGATTATTGTCAGTTGAAAGATACACACTTACATAAGATTAATATGACACGTTTGTGGAGCCAATCCCAAACAAATAATGACAAGGTTCAACATTTGTGGTTCATAAGTTTGGAGATTTCATTCAAAAACACATGTTTTATAATCCGGAAACCCATGTAGACTATAGGCCAACAAGAGTCCATTTCAGAACACGTTTGCAGAGGTCTAAACCACAGGGTGAGCCTTAGGTGTGAGCTGCTCACCCTGTGGTTTAGAGCACAGGGTGAGCCTTAGGTGTGAGCTGCTCACCCTGTGGTTTAGAGCACAGGGTGAGCTGCTGTAGAGGCGCATGCGCACTATGGAGCTACTGTCATATGACTGGTCACGTGACTGTCAGGAGGCAGACACAACACTACTTTGCCGTTTTTAAAACTCTTTATTGGGATTATGAAGAAACTTCAGAACTGAGCAGAGCCGCGAGCCCCGAGACCAGGACTGACCACACCGGAACCACAACCAGCACCAGAACCAGAAGTGCACCGGGGCGGAAAAAGGTACTTCTCAAACCGGATCTAACTCACGAGGAGTAGATCGACCCAAAACAAAACCTCGTCTTCTTTTCCTCACACAGACTAGCATTTTTGTTTATGCATCAAACCTACGACTCAAATATCAGGTGGACGTTTGCAGCAGACGTCAAACGAAGGCTGACCTAAAATATATTATACCTCCTAAATTGTTTTTTTGTTTGCAGTGTTGTTGTTGATCACTTTACCTCAAGGAGCCACTCACCAGTCCACACACACATCCACACACATCCACACACATCCACACACACACACCCCCACACACACATCCACACACACATCCACACACACATCCACACACACATCCACACACACATCCACACACACATCGGATTGGGGGTGAAACGTCTTCACTCTAAAACTTTTGTCCAGTTGACAGAATTACATTTGCTACCAAATCTGGACAAGTCTACCTGGATAACTGAGGAATTACACAGGCATTTTGGCCCGTGCACCCTCTGCATGTTTAGGCTGTGATATGTGTACCTCATAACTAATAGAACCCTACATTGCTAAAGAGCACAAAGTCATCAGTGAGATATCAAGAGATATGCCAAAAACAATTTTCTTGGAGCCATATAAAAATACAATTTTAGCACAACTTAGGTTGCCTTGCCTAAGAGGTATACTGAAAAATCATTCTCTTCTGTTGAAAATGGACACTTGACTGTGATTGGTTAAATCCACCTGTCACTCTCTCTTAGAGCATCACAGAGGCTGACCAAGAGGAGGGTGTAGGGCAAAGTGTCTGAGCATAGAGCTGCACGGAGCTCAACAGTGACCACCCACCCCCAGGTTCCAGAAGAGAAATTTCTGTTATCTTTTCCCATAGACTTTAGGGGGAAAAAATTAAATAAAAGTTTGAAAGCTTAGGGCTAATCATCTCTATGGTAACTACAAGACCATAGCCTGTGTGCAAATGGACATGGCTAACCAGCTAGCTGCCATGTTCCAAATAGAGTGTGGGCGTTCCCATTCAGGTTATATTGGAAAACTGTTGCCTCTCTCTCTCTGCTCTCTGCTACTCTCGGGCTCATCATTTTGGTTTTAAAATGTTTGTATTAACCTACTCTACATGATCCTGGTATTTTTATTTCACTATTGTGTCTGTAGCTCAAGATATGAATATTAATAAGAGACAAATCAGGTGTCAGTAGCATACATTTGTTTCAATATTATTGTTTATTTTCTATATTTTCTTCAGCAATATATTGTTCTTCAAAATTTGTTTTACAGGCCTATTTTAAGTTATTAAAGCATTTCACCAAATTTTGCATTTGAAATTTGCTTTTTGGACCTAAAACAGCCGCCTTATGAGTATTGGTGATCACTGGCTAGTCTTCACAAGGACTTCAAACTTTTTGTATTTGAATGTTTCGAAAACTTTATTGGAAAAGTAAATGGAAATTCAACTTCTGGAAGCAAATGACAGATCATGAAAGGTATCCCGTGATTCAAATTTCCATAGCGCCCAGTCCTACCACCCATCTCGATGTGAAAGGCTTCAAAATCAGTCCACCTATTTCTGTCATTTTTGTACAGACATCTTTGTGTGCTTCTGTGCTGAGTTAGTGCAGCGCCCCCTGAGGTGTTGTCTGTGCCATGGCGTCTGCAGTAGAGCACACAGATGAGCTGGTCAGAGAGTACCTCATCTACAGAGGCTTCACCAACGCACTCAAGCAGCTGGACAGTGATCTGAAGGTTGACCGGGACAAGGGCTTCAGGGTGAGTTAAATGCCCTACTACACAAACGCCAGCAAACGCAACTGCAATACTGCTATATTATACATGGACTTTGATTTACAGGATTTGATTTTGGGCCTTTCTGTGCTAAGGCTTACTCTGCTTTCTGATTGGATAATCGTCTTGAGAACTAAAACACCAAATTAACATAAATAAATAGTCCATTATGTCTAATGTTTTTGTAATTTATCATTATAATTGTTACCAGTAAAAGCTATATTTGAACACGCATATCTCATATCTGGGGGCATAATTCATGTTTATGAAATTTAAAGTCAACATCTTCCATACAGTTTCTTTTAAGTCAAATTTTAGCTTACCAGTAGAGTAAGTAACAGTTTAGAACAATACTCCTCAGTCTCTCAAACTGCAGATTCTACACTAGCACTGATTAATGATTGCCTAAAGGTGCTAGGGTTTAGGTAGTGGCGATTCAGATCAGAGAGAATGCATTTTACATTTATTAAAAAAAAAAAAAAGTATCCAGAAGTATGCTACATGCATAGTAACGTGTCTTGTGTGTGGAGGTGGATCGCATTACGGACCACCTGCAGCAGCTGGTGCAGAGCTTCGACCTGGCTGGGTTGCGGGAGTACTGGGCCTACCTGGAGAAACGGTTGTTTAGTCGCCTAGAGGATGTGTACCGCTCCACTGTCAACAAGCTGCGCACTAGCCTGTACCGCCACTATGTCATCAACACTGTGCAGGTACTAAACAACTGCAATGGTATTTGAAAAAGCTGGATTTTAGGTTTGTGTTATGCCTGGCTCAGGTGCACAGCAAGATGGGAGACAACATCGGCTTTAACATGCTCAAAGTAAGGCTTTATTTTACAGCAAGGTTGACTAAGGATAATATTTACCAAAAAAAAAAAAAAGGATTTTGAGTATGTCATAAACAGTAATGTAATGCAGTGTCCATCCATCCATCCATCCATTTTCTTCCTCTTATCCGGGGCCGGGTCGCGGGGGCAGCAGTCTAAGCAGGGACTCCCAGACTTCCCTCACCCCGGACACGTCCTCCAGCTCCTCCGGTGGGACCCCAAGGCGTTCCCAGGCCAGCCGAGAGACATAGTCCCTCCAGCGTGTCCTGGGTCTTCCCCGGGGCCTCCTCCCGGTGGGACATGCCCAGAACACCTCCCTAGGGAGGCGTCCAGGAGGCATCCTGAGCAGATGCCCGAGCCACCTCAGCTGGTTCCTCTCGACGTGTAGGAGCAGCGGCTCTACTCCGAGCTCCTCCCGTGTGACCGAGCTCCTCACCCTATCCCTAAGGGTGCACCCAGCCACTCTGCGGAGGAAGCCCATTTCAGCCGCTTGTATCCGCGATCTTGTCCTTTCGGTCATTACCCAGAGCTCATGACCATAGGTGAGGGTAGGAACGTAGATTGACCGGTAAATCGAGAGCTTCACCTTCCGGCTCAGCTCCTTCTTTACCACAACGGACCGATACAGCGACCGCATCACTGCAGACGCTGCACCGATCTGCCTGTCAATCTCACACTCCATCCTTCCCTCACTCGTGAACAAGACCCCGAGATACTTGAACTCCTCCACTTGGGGCAGAGACTCTCCACCCACCCGGAGAGAGCAAACCACCTTTTTCCGGTCGAGAACCATGGCCTCGGATTTGGAGGAGCTGATTCTCATCCCAGCCGCTTCACACTCGGCTGCAAACCGCCCCAGTGCCTGCTGCAGGTCCTGGCTCGAAGAAGCCATCAGGACAACATCATCTGCAAACAGCAGAGATGAAATCCTGTGGTTCCCAAACCAGGCCCCCTCCGGCCCCTGGCTGCGCCTAGAAATTCTGTCCATAAATATAATGAACAGAACCGGTGACAAAGGGCAGCCCTGGCGGAGTCCAACATGCACCGGGAACAGGTCTGATTTACTGCCGGCAATGAACACAGCTCCTGCTCCGGTCATACAGGGACCAGACAGCCCTTAGCAAAGAGCCCCGGACCCCATACTCCCAGAGCACCCCCCAAAGGACACCACGAGGGACACGGTCCGAGGTTCGACTATCGGTCGGATTCTCCTCTCCAGTACCCTGGAATAGACCTTACCGGGAAGGCTGAGGAGTGTGATTCCCCTGTAATTGGAACACACCCTCCGGTCCCACACATAATGCAGTGTATGTAAGGCAAATGAAAGTGGTGTATGTGTGACATGAGTGAGGTGCGTAAACCAAAAGCCAAACTTAAAAGTGCAAAATCCAAGCGGGCATACAGAAGCTGAGCAGCGAGGCAGGGTGAGATCTGGCAGGACCGGGGGAGTGAGGAGAGAAATCACACACTTGTCTGTGGCGTGGCTTCACCGGCATGTGTAACATGTAGGCGCAGCAGCAGGTAGGGTGATGATGGCAAGTACAGGTGTGCAGATCTACACAAAGAGGAGGCAGCAAAAAGAAACTCCCTCCCTTAGAGCTAGGCCTGTAACAGTTTGAGATATGTTTTTTGACTGAAAATAATCATGTCATTGACTTTAGTTACCACATAGCTATTTACACTCTGTCGTGCATTTTAAAGCTAGCATATTTAACTTTATTTGACCTGTTTTCACCAGTAGATGTCCTGGCCCTGACCACCTGGCCCCTCCCCCCTCTCCTTTCCTGGCCTTTTTTCACTTACCGGTGCCCTCAGGTCTTCGGTCAGGCTAAAGCTAACACACTATCAGACAGAAATACAGTGAGGCAGATAAGTATTTGAACACCCTGTGATTTTGCAAGTTCTCCCACTTAGAAATCATGGAGGGGTCTAAAATTTTCACCTTAGGTGCATGTCCACTGTAAGAGACATAATCTAAAAAAAAAAGAGGAAATCACATTGTATGATTTTTAAAATAATCTATTTTTTTATGTTTCTGCTGCAAATAAGTATTTGATCACCTGAGAAAATCAATGTTAATATTTGGTACAGTAGCCTTTGTTTGCAATTACAGAGGTCAAATGTTTCCTGTAGTTTTTCTCCAAGTTTTCACACACTGCAGGAGGGATTTTGGCCCACTCCTCCACACAGATCTTCTGTAGATCAGTCAGGTTTATGGGCTGTCCCTGAGATGAGGTTGTTCCCCAAAATCTCGCAATACATGGCCCTGGTCATCCTCTCCTTAATGCAGTGCAGTCGTCCTGTCCCATGTGCAGAAAAACACCCCCAAAGCATGATGTTTCCACCCCCATGCTTCACAGTAGGGATGGTGTTCTTTGGATGGTACTCATCATTCTTCTTCCTCCAAACACGACGAGTGGAATTAAGACCAAAAAGTTCTATTTTGGTCTCATCTGACCACATGACTTTCTCCCATGACTCCTCTGGATCATCCAAATGGTCATTGTCAAACTTAAGACGGGCCTGGACATGTGCTGGTTTAATCAGTGCTGGAACCTTCCGTGCCATGCATGATTTTAAACCATGACGTCTTAGTGTATTACTAACAGTAACCTTGGAAACGGTGGTCCCAGCTCTTTTCATTGACCAGCTCCTCCCGTGTAGTTCTGGGTTGATTCCTCTCCTTTCTTAGGATCATTGAGACCCCACGAGGTGAGATCTTGCATGAAGCCCCAGTCCGAGGGAGATTGACTGTCATGTTTAGCTTATTCCATTTTCTAATAATTGCTCCAACAGTGGATCTTTTTTCACCAAGCTGTTTGGCAATTGTCCCGTAGCCCTTTCCAGCCTTGTGGAGGTCTACAATTTTGTCTTTTGTGCATTTTGACAGTTCTTTGGTTTTGTCCATGTTAGTAGTTGGAGTCTTACAGATTGTATGGGGTGGACAGGTGTCTTTATGCAGCTAACGACCTCAAACAGGAGCTTCTAATTTAGGATAATAAGTGGAGTGGAGGTGGACTTTTTAAAGGTGGACTAACAGGTCTTTGAGGGGCAGAATTCAGATACTTATTTGCAGCAGTAACATACAAATATATATATATTTTTTAAATCATACAATGTGATTTCCAGATTTTTTTTTTAGATTATGTCTCTCACAATGGACATGAACCTAAGATGAACATTTCAGACCCCTCCATGATTTGTAAGTGGGAGAACGTGAAAAATCACAGGGTGTTCAAATACAATTTTTTTTTCGTCAATGGGAAAAAATAATGATATTTACTTTGATAAATGCAGTGGGCTCCCAGGTGGGGTAATGACTTCTGTACGAGTGTCTCATATGTTATTAACAGGGATATAAGTGGCCAAATGTCCTTGTCAAAGCCTAATCTTGCCTGATCTCATTAGATCTCAGAAGCTAAGCAGGGTTTGGCCTGAACAGTACTTGCATGGGAAACTGTGCATGGGGGAGATCATTTTAGTAATGTAGGCCAAAGGCTTTTTATGTTATTAGTGTCTTTTTGGAGAGTGCAGCATCCACAGACACAGGAGGAGCACTGGACACATGTTAAACCGTACTCCGACAGAGACAAATGACAAATTAATCACAGGTGTGTGAGTGTTGTGTTGAAATCTTTGATAAAAAATGTTTAAGCGTTCTTGGAGACAAGACTAATGTAAATCGGTGTGGTTATCAGTATGGCAATTCAGCGCCAACTCTTGTTAGTCACGTTGGTGCAACAGAACTAAAGATTTGATGAACCTGGATTGCCCAAATAAACCAGGCGTTAGCTTGCTTCATGGAATACCCACTATTAGTCCATCCCTACTCCACACCTGCATTCAAAGTACTTTCATGTGCATGACTGCTGTTGAGTACTACCTACCTGGCCCCTCACCTGGCCCCTCACCTGGCCCCTCACCTGGCCCCTCACCTGGCCCCTCACCTGGCCCCTCACCTGGCCCCACACCTGGCCCTCATCTGGCTGTGTGCTTTCAGAAGGGGAACGTGGACAAGACCCAGGAGTTCTTCATGAAGCAGGGACCGGAGCTGCAGAGTCAGCTGGAGTGGCGTGATTGGTTCGTGCTGCCGTTTCTCCCCGCCCCTGAGCAGAACCCACTCTTTGCTCCGTACTTCTCTCGTCAGTGGGCCGATACCTTTCAGGTGTCGATGCACAACTTCCTATCTGTGGTCTTCCAGTGCATGCATATCCTTGCCATGTTTAGAACAGTCAGGATTAATTTATTAGTTTTTACTTTATTAATTACATATAGTAAAATAAATACATAAATGCAAAAATACTTAAATAAATGAATATGTCTCAGTAAGTTTAGCTGAGATTGTCAAAATTGAAATCCTAGAATTCATGTGAAAGCTAGACAGTACTGTTAAAGTGTGTCCAAAGTAGTAATTCAAATTAACACCAAAATAAAATAATAATAAAATATTAAATTAATATTTGTTTAAGAAGAAGAGCATAGAATTTTATGGGCAATTTATTAAAGTGGAACTAAACACAATCCACTTTTTTGCTACCAAATTGTGCATATGGTGTTCTAATTGCATTGTCTACTGTACCTAGTTATGTTTGGCAGTTTTACTGCAAACTAGGTAAATTTTCAGCTTTTTGGTCAAAAACACTTAAATCCAAGCATGTGCTGCCTTCAGTGGCCTGTGCAATTTCAATTACGACGTGACATCACACAGTACTGTCACTATTAGAGCTTGGTGTTTCTGGCTACAGGGATAGAGTTTGAAGTGTGGGTACCTGTTACACCAATCATATTGTTCCTCCCAAAAACTAAATTTATTAGATTATGGTTTAAAGTCCAGGTCTGGGTTAAAATAAGTTAAGTTTCGAGTTAAGGTTAAGGTTAGGCAAATAGTGTCTATGTTTATGGTTGGGACCAGTCTCCAGGAAATTAATGGAAGTCAATGGAATGTTCCCACAAAGCATGGAAACCTACCGTGTCTATGTGCTGTATATGTGTGTGTCTCCGCTGTATACGTGTGTGTCTCCTTAACCCTGCTCACCTCAACCCACCCTGCTGAGCTTTGATGCTGAGGTGCAGAGGATGACCACTATCAGCGAGGAGAACGAGCAGCTGCGCCAGATGGTGAGCCAGGGACCCAGGGCACGGTGTCTAGTTTATGTTTTTAGACTTTTAATATTTATACCAGATAACACTGTTTTTTACATGAGCACACATTTGAACATGTGTAGATGGATACAAAAAACTATAACCAGGACAAAGACTGAGCTCTTCTGAATAGCTTTAGGATGGTCTTCATCAATATCAGAATAAGTGTATAACCACATTGTAATATATGAAAGTACTATTTTTTTAAAATACCATTTTTTTTAAACAAAATGTTATCAAGATGAGTGTTGAGTAAAAATCCTTTCCCTTAGTGTAAAAATCAAGTTTGAAATTTAAGTCTGGTGAAGGACTGGTGACACACATGTGCTCCTGATACTGATTTCCAGAAAAGGATTATCACAGGATTATTACTTCAACATTAAAGAGGGGTCAACATTATAACAATTTATCTATTCAGTGGATGAACAGAATCATTGACAGTATTCATGGTAATATTAGTTCTAATGTATAGATTTTATATTCAGATATTTAAACCAAAACCCATCCCCGTTGGATTGACACATGCTGCTGTCTTTCCTTCAGGACAATGTGCTCTAATGGTGTGTCTGTGCGGTTTGTGTTTTGCAGCTCTTTGCTCTACAGATGGACTCTCGGGAGCAGGATCCAGGCCTGGTCCAGCACAAGTTGCCTGCATATGTCCAGAACACAGACCGCCTGGGGGACACTGAGCTGTAAGACCTCTTGGTCCTAAATCTGTTCTATTGTAGAACATGGTGATAAACCTACACGTGTGCTGTTCACAGGGAGCTCGTGTGGAGCCAGCGCACAGCCCAGACAACCACGCTTCCCTCCAGAAACTTCTTCTCCACATTTCTGCCCCAAAGCCGAAAAACCTTAGCCCGACCCCTGAGCTCTCCTAGCCAGGCGGCTGTGGGCCGTAAGGAGCCACCGACCAGCCAGGTGAGAGATGGTCCACTCAGGGATCGTACGGACATGGGCAGGGTGCAAAATGGAGCTTACAATCCCAATTCCAATGAAGTTGGGACACTGTGTAAAACTTAAACAAAATACAGAATACAATGATTTGCAAATGCTTTTCAACCTATATTAAACTGACTAAACTACAAAGACGTGATATTTAATGTTCAAACTGATAAACTTTATTGTTTTTATGCAAATATTCACTCATTTTCCATTTGATGCCTGCAACATGTGCTGAGTACAATCCAAGCACCATCTTTATAACTGGTAAAATGAATAGAAGTCAATGGGAGTCAGTGGGCGACCCCTGAAGAGATGATGAATGATGAGCATGTTAGAGTTTGATTGGGCTCAAATTCAAATCAGGTGTAAAACTTTCTTGCCTAAATCTTGTCATTGTGCTTGAGCGGTACCGGCTAGATATAGTCAGGGTCTCCTCCACACACAGCTCGGGCCGTGAGGGTTGTGTCTCTCACTATTGCGTCAGCCTACTGGATACTCAGCAGTGCAGAGTATGCAGACTTCTTGGAGTCCCTGGGAGGGGTACTGTTATTCTACTAGGGGACTTCAACACCTATGTGGGCGAAGACAGTGAGACCTCGAGAGGGGTGATAGGGAAGACTGCCCTCCATGATCTGAATCTGAGTGTTGTTTTGTTATTGGACTTCTGTGCTAGTCACGGTTTGTCCATAACGAACACCATGTTCGAGCAGAAGGGTGTCCATCAGTGCACATGGCATGAGGACACTGTAGGCCAGATCAATGACCGACGTTGTTGTCATGTCATCTGACCTCCTGCGGCATGTCTTAGACACTTGAGTGAAGAAAGAGGGAAAAGCTGTCAACCGATCACTAGCTGGTTGTGAGTTGGATTCGCTGGCGGAGGAGGAAGCCGGACAGACCTGGCAGGCCCAAGTGTATCGTGAGGGTCTGTTGAGAACATCTGGCAGAGCTTTCAACTCACACGGGATCTGCAAGAGCTTCTCCCAGATCCCGGGGGAGGTTGGAGACATTGAGTTCGAGTGGACCTTGCTCCCCACCTCCATTGGCAATGCAGCTTCTTGTAGCTGTGGTTGCAAGGTCTCTGGTGCCTGTCGTAGTGGCAACCCCCGAACCCGTTGGTGGATACCAAAAGTATGGGGATTTTGTGGGGATTTTGTCGGACGGTGGAAGGAATACTTTGAGGATCTCCTCAATCCCACAGTCACATCATCTGAGGAAGCAAAGACTGAGGACTTGGAGGTGGACTCATACATCACCCTGGTTGAAGTCACTGAGGTGGTTGGCAAGCTGACTGGTGGCAAGGCTCCAGGGGTGGATGAGATCCGTCCTGAGTATCTTAAGTCTCTGGATGTTGACGGGCTGTCTTGGTTTGACACATCTTTGCAACATCGCGTGGCAGTTGGGGACAGAACCTCTGGATTGGCAGACCGAGGTGGTGGTCCCTCTGTTTAAGAAGGGGGACCGGAGGGTGTGTTCCAACTACAAGGGAATCACTCTCCTTAGCCTTCCCGGTAAGGTTTATTCCAGGATACTGGAGAGGAAAATCCAAGCGATAACCTCGGTGCGGTGTGGTTTTTGTCCTGGTTGCTGAACACTGGACCAGCTCTGTACTCTCCATTGGGTGCTCAAGGGTTCATCAGAGTTTGCCCAACCAGTGTGCATGTGCTTTGTGGATGTGGAGAAGGCATTTGACCATGTCCCTCGTGGTGTCCTGTTGGGGGTTCTCTTGGTATATGGGGTCCAGGACACTTTGCTAAGGTCCCTGTATGACCGGAGCAGGCGTTTTGTAAGTCAGTAAGTCAGACCTGTTCACAGTGCATGTTGAACTCCGCCAGGGCTGCCCTTTGTCACTGGTTTTGTTCATTGTTTTTATGGACAGAATTTCTAGGCGCAGTCAGGGGCCTAAGGGGGCCTGGTTTGGGGACCACAGGATCTCATCTCTGCTGTTTGTAGATGATGTTTTCCTGATGGTTTCATCGAACCAAGACCTGCGGCTAGGACGAAAAACAGCTCCTCTAAATCTGTGGCCATGGTTCACGACCAGGAAAAGGTGGCTTGCCCTCTCCAGTTGGGTGGAGTGTCCCTGCCTCAAGTGGAGGAGATCAAGTATCTCTGGGTCTTGTGGTACTCCTCTTGTGGTAAAGAAGGACCTGAGTCAAAAGGCAAAGCTCTCGATATACCAATCAATCTACATTTCTACTCTCACCTATGGTCATGAGCTTTGGGTAATGACCGGAAGGACAAGATCGCGGAAACAATCGGTTGAAAGGAACTTCCTTTGCAAGGTAGCTGGGCGCTTCCTTAGAGATAGGGTGAGGAGTTCAGTCACACCGGAGGAGCTCGGAGTAGAGCTGCTGCTCCTCCATGTTGAGAGGAGCCAGCTAAGGTGGCTCGGGCATCTTTTCAGGATGCCTCCTAGATGCCTCTCTAGGGAGGTATTATGGGCTCATCCCACTTGGAGGAGGCCCCAGGGAAGACCCAGGACACCCGGAGGGACTATGTCTCTTGGTTGACCTGGGAAAGCTTCGGGATTCACCTTGAAGAGCTGGAGGAGGTGTGTGTGGAGAGAAACGTTTGGGTCACCATGTTCAGACTGCTGCCTCTGTGACCCGGCAACAGATAAAGCGCAAGTATGTGCGTGTATTGAATCTTGATTAATTGAATCGTAGGTCTTGCATCATGGATTGAACAGAATCGCCAAACTTCTGAAATGTTACACCCCTAGAAATAACTGATTTCCCAGTTGCCTGGTCAGCGGGTTACCATTAAGACACAGGGACATTTATCAGTACTTAAAGATGCACCATGTAACTTTTCTGGTGGAAGGTTTTGTCCTGATTGTCTTCATGATGATGTTATTACTTTTCCTAGTGGTATAGCATAGCATAGCATAGTATAGCATTAAACTGATGTGTCTCTGTGGAAAGTGACGCTATTAGCCAAAGTTACAGTTCAAATCTGTGGAGAGGTGAGCCCGCTCACAGTAAGATCACAGTATTTTGTTAGCAAAATAACATCAGCAATGAAATAAATTCAAGCTAGATTAATCTGAGTTCATATTAGATCTATATAGAGACAAGCAGGTGGCAGACCCCATCCAGAAAAGTTCCATAGTGCACCTTTAAGTATGTGTCACATGTTGTTGTGCAGAAATCAAAGGAGTCTGGTGCTGTTAAAGAGGTGAAGCAGATCTCCAGTCAGACCAGCTCCGCAGATACCCCGTCCTCCCAGACTCCTGCCCAGACCTCAGGCCCCCTCAGTCAGCCCAACGTCCAGCCCAACGCCCAGCCCAATGCCCAGCCCACAGTCCAGAGGCACCGCAGGATACAGGAGCATGAGAAGGAGAGGAAGGAGCTGTTCACCAAGGCAACCCCACAAGTACATCACACAAACCACCTGACCCAATGATGTATAAAATTTATACAGTGACATAATTTGATTTGAAAATTGCCCCTGAACATTCTGACTGAGTGGCACTGAGGCAGAACTATGGGCAGCACAACAGATTAAATATGTTTCTTTAATTTTTGTCCATGAAGCAATTTTTTTAGACTCAAATTAACTTTATACGGCAACATGGAAACTGAAAGTAGTTTCTCTGTTGTTGCTGTGTGTGTGCAGAACTTAGCTAGCTTATCAGCTAACGGCAGGGAGAGATAAAGGACACTTCAACTCACACCACCACAAAATCAAAAAGATTAGAATTTTGTGATGTCATCTGATCTCTGTTGTAAGGTACCTTCTGTTGCCATGGCGAATGTGGTGACCATCTTGTGAGTGGAGCAAGAGCAAAATTCTGATTGAAAATAATACAAAAATAGGAGCTAAAAATAAGTTTAAATGAACATATAATGGTGTATTTGTGTCCTAATAATACTGAACTCTACCTGCCTCTGTCAGGAATTTTTATTACCTAAAAACACAGCACTGGGCTATATTTTAAGCAGAATTAAATTATGTTTGTGTCAATACATCATATGGACACAACCATTTAGAATTGGCCTGTTTACTTATCGCCTGTTACTATAAAAGTAATTTATTATCTAAGAAAATATTTTTTTCAGAATTAATTCACATTTGGTAAAACATAGGCATTAGATAAAGTATAAATACAAAAAAAGGCAAAATTGAAAATAAAAAGTCCAGTTCCCTATTAGCTTGTATGAGTTTTTGAGTAGAATTCTAAGCTCACAACATGTCAGAGTGACAAAAGACAAAGTTTAAATCTGTCAACTGGACAAATGAAGATGTTTCGCTGCTCATTCAAGCGGCTTTAGTTGTAGTCAGATTACTGGTGGACACTGTCTTATTTCTATCTGAAAGGAGGGGCTAACTACACCAAAACTGTAAACCGCTATTGTCTCCCATAGGGATGGGACAATATACGATAATATCATTAATCGGGATTAAAAAAAGGTCTGCAATTAATATGTTTATGTGACTTTTTTTAGTAATCATGATCTCCGCACACGATTATAATCGCCTTTGCGGCACCAGACTTCCTCATGTTTCCAGTTTCAATACAATGTTTAGAAGTTAGTTCTGGTGTTTGTCCACAAGGGGGCCATCTAGCATAGCAGTGAAACTTGTTCGCTTCTCTGCCTTTTCTGAATTGAGGATGGTTCTTCATCACTGTCAGTCACCATTATGGGTAGTAGTGGGCAGCCAGTGGATCTGGATCCCAGTAACTGCGCACATTTATATCCTCCACTCAAGAAGGTGAAGTCTGATATGTGGAATTATTATGGATTTGAAAAACAAGACCAACAAGATGAGCCTACCGAAAAAAAGATATGGCTCTGAAGGCAAACACTAGCAACTTACATGCACATTTGTGAGACAACCTTCCTGCATAGTTTGAGTGTTTGTGTCGACTTTGCTATTGCTAGGTTAGCGCAGCATTTTGCACAGCTAGCAGTGGTACATGGTTTTACAACAATCATGAATTAATCTGAATACCTATAACCTCCTAGGACCTGACATCCACATATGTGGACAACACATTTTGGATTGTCTAGGCCACAATACAATTTTTCTCTCTACAAGGTCCTGGTGTCCACTTATGGGGACATTATACTGCCTTGGTTTATTAATTATCATGATAATATCATTAAACGTGATTATTTTGGTCACAATAATCGTGAGTCTAAATTTTAACATCGTCCCATCCCTAGTCTCCAGTTTCAGCCTTAACAACCCTGTTCAGCCTTTAATGACCCTCCTATTACGCAATCTGACCAGAACTGAAGAAGCGGCTTGGATGAGCAGCAAAACGTCTTCACTCCTATAACGATTTGTCCAGCTGACGGATTTAAACTTAGTCTTTTGCTATGGATCAGACCTGGACGACTAAAGGATTACACAGACAACATGTTGCAGTCTTTATTACATGTTTACATGGCAACAATCTCTCTAGTCCCTTATTACATCTTGACCAGACCACATCTGGCCTCAGATAACATGTGTCCTCTGACCTCTGCAGACCCCAGAGAAGAAGGGAGACAGTGAGACGGACAGCTCTCCACAGGAGCACAGCCGAGGGGCAGCACAGGGGGGAGGAGGGGGTTTGTCTCGGGAACAGCCCTTCATCAAACTGAGCCAGGAGGAGTATGGAGAGCACCACTCCTCCATCATGCACTGCAGGTATCATCATAGCAACACCAGCACTCACAATACTATGTCCGTCTCAAATTCTAATGTACAAACCACTATGCCACGATGTACATTTTTAATGGAATGTTAGTGATTAATTTGAAAAGAAATACTGCATTTTAATGAGCAAACCTCCCATATAGATTTGATCTGCCAACATATATATCTTGCTGTTATCTCTTCAATTCTATAGCAAGGCCTACAATTTGAAGTTGAAGTTTTTACATTTTAAATGAACTTTTCTTTTCTAAAACATATGATTTGTCCGATATAACATAATTTCTTGTGCTGTTCTTTAGCAATAATTATTAATAAAAATATTGGACTTTTGCCGATACCGACAGAAGAACAAAATCCCTTGATATCAGCCATATTAGTGCCAATAGATATTCCATCATTGTATATAAATTACATTTGTCGTAAAAAATACAGTTTTATAAAAACAAGAAAACTATTAATTCATTTATTTCTTGATTGACATTGTAGTATTTATTATTATTAAACCAGTTTGGCCATTCTGTGATTTGGCCACATATCACAATATATAGTGGGGCAAAAAAAGTATTTAGTCAGCCATCAACTGTTCTAGCTGTCCCACTTAGATGAGAGAGGCCTGTAATTTTCATCATAGGTACTCTTCAATTACAAGGGACAGATTATGGTGGAAAATAAGTATTTGGTCAATAACAAAAGTTCATCTCAATACTTTATATACCCTTTGCTGGCAATGACAGAGGTCAAATGTTTTCTGTAAGTTTCCACAAGGTTTTCACACACTGTTGCTGTAGTTTGGCCCATTCCTCCTGCAGATCTCCTCTAGAGCAGTGATGTTTTGGAGCTATTGCTATTAGCTATTAGCTATAGCTATTACTTTCCACTCCCTCCAAAGATTTTCTATGGGGTTGAGACCTGGAGACTGGCTAGGCCACTCCTGGACCTTGAAATGCTTCTTGCGAAGCCACTCCTTCGTTGCCCGGGCACTTTTTTAGTGTGAGAACTTGCAAAATTTTTTTGACCCACTGTAGCTAATCCTCCTAGATGCATGTGCATTAGTTAGCTTATTTTGATATCCAGGAAACTGCCTGTGGATTTTTGCTTAATGACCTAAAAACTCTATATACCTCCATATATGTTCTAGGATGTGCCTGTACTGTCACTATCTTGCTCATGTTTACACTAAATGTAGTTGTTTTCTTCTAACATTAACAATAAAAAAGTATTGAATCTGGACCGGTTAGATCTCTGTGATCAGGTGACAGCGCACTTAGGTTGTACTAATGATAGCTGGAGATTTTTTGTAAAGAACTGGTTTGAAGAACATTGGGCTTTTTCAGAGTGGACTCGTCTGGGCGGAGAGTGGCCAGCTTAGATGTCGATGGTGTTGTGAAGGTAAAAACATGTTTGCAAAAATACAAATATTTAGTAAAATAAAATGTGGATTTTTTTGTGTTGTTAGGTGTGGTCCTTTAATCCCATGATGCAGACCAAAGCCACCATCATGTCCAAGTCTCCACTGCTGTCCCTGGAGTGGGCTGCCAAACCGGACAGACTGGTACCGCCCTCTGCGCCACACTACACACTTCTGCACGGTTACACACGCATCCATACACTTCAACATGCCTCCACACGACTCCAGATGTTTCCAATCTCTTCAACAACATGACCTTCCTCACACCTTCCTCACCTTCATACGCCTCCATGCGCTTCAACACATCTCCACATACCTCCATATGCCTCCACATACCTCCACATGCTTCCACATACCTCCACATACTTCCACATACTTCCACATACTCCCACATTCTTCCACATGCTTCCATATGTTTCCATATGTTTCCACATATTTCCACATATTTCCACATGCTTCCACATGCTTCCACATGCTTCCACATACTTCCACATACTTCCACATACTTCCACATACTTCCACATACTTCCACATACTTCCACATATTTCCACATATTTCCACATGCTTCCACATGCTTCCACATGTTTCCACATACCTCCACATACCTCCACATGCTTCCACATGCTTCCACATGCTTCCACATGCTTCCACATACTTCCACATGCTTCCACATGCTTCCACATGCTTCCACATGTTTCCACATACCTCCACATACCTCCACATGCTTCCACATGCTTCCACATACTTCCACATATTTCCACATATTTCCACATGCTTCCACATGCTTCCACACTGTTGCCTAGTTGCCTTTTACTTGACAAATCAATAAGTAATAAACAATAAAAACAAATAAATAAATAAACACATTTCTTTTGAAAAAAGGCAGTTTAAACTGTCAAGGCTTTCTTTTTAGAAATTTGTCCCTCTGTGCTGTTTGACTCTGTCCGCCTGTCCTTTTGTCCTTCTGTCCTTGTGTCCCTTAGTTGCTGTTGGGGAGTGGAGTGAGCACTGTGCGACTGTACGACACTGATGCCAAGAAGAACCTATACGAGATCAACATTGACGAGGCATATCCACGGTAAGACATCTGTCTTCCTCCTGTCCCTTCATATATCTCCTCACATGTGTCCTCATGCCTCCTCTGTCCTCAGGATCCTGTCCCTGGCGTGCAGTCCTAGTGGCTCGTCCTTTGTGTGTTCGGCTGCAGCCCTATCTCGCTGTGGGGGGGCTGAGACTCACTGTGTCCCTATCCCTGTGTCGGGACAGCTGCTTCTCTGGGACACCAAGACCGTCAAACAGCAGGTCAGCCCCACATCATGTACTCTCACAATGCCTATCCTGAAGGGACATGACCTATCTGTGCCCCCAGATATGATGTAAACATGTCCAAACAAAATTGAGAGTTGCTTATGCCATAATTTGGTGTTTTTTTCCCAGATGATTATCCAAGCAGAAAGCAGAATGAACCTTACATGAGCCTTTCATTTGGGTTACCAGTTTTAATGCTGAAATCCAGTTGGCTTAAACTTAAAATGACTCTCTCTGATCTGAATCATTACTAGCTAAACCCCAGCACCTGCAGTGAATCATTAATCAGTGCTAGTGCAGCCTCTGCAGCTCAGTGAGTGAATTCTGGAGGTTCTGATCTTTCACATGAGCCATAGTCTGTCCATATACTGAGAATGAGAAAAACTTGTATGGGCCTCTGTATCCCCTCTATATCATCATATAAATCCAGATATGAATAAGATGCCACCAACAACAAATTGTTGTAGTGTTTTTATAATAATAGTTGTAGGACTGAAATGTACTGTACTGAAATCTCGAGGCTTGCATTTCAAACTCTAGTCTAATCTGCTTCTCCAGTGATGCCACAGATATAATTCATAACATGTATACATATGAACACATAGACATCATTACATAAAAAAGATCATGTTTTTCACAGTAAATACCAGTATTATAATCTGTATTGATAAGAAGAGCATTAATTTAGCAATAACTCTAAATGTAAATGTTTGAAGGTGAGTCTTTTTTCCTGGCCCACACACATGCTGTTGTAGATGGAGATGTTGTTTGTGTTGTAGCTGAGGTTCTCTCTGGAGCCGGAGCCTGTGGCCATAAACTGCACTGCCTTCAACCACAACGGCAACCTGCTGGTGACAGGGGCCGCCGACGGTGTCATCCGCCTCTTTGGTACTGTCTCTGTCTCGCTTTCGCTTTATCTGTGTCTCTGTGTCTCTGTGTCTCTGTGTCTCCACTATCCCTGTCTCATTCCCCCCCTTTGGCACTCTGTCTTTGCGTGTCTCTGTGTCTCCTTTGTCTCTGTCTCTCTGTGACCTTTCCTTATGCGTCTCTATGTCTCCTCTGGCCTGCTCTCATCTGCCTCTTTGTTACTGGCTCTGGCCCTCTGTCTCCATGTGTCTCTGTCTCTCCTCTGTGTCTCTCCTCTGTGTCTCTCCTCTGTCCTTCTGTATTTGTGTCTGTCCCTTCTCTGTGCCTTCTCCTTCCCTGTCTCTGTATGTCTTGGTCCCTTCTGTCCATGTCTCTGTATGTCTTGGTCCCTTCTCTATCCCTGTCTCTGTGTCCCTCTGTCCCTCTGTCCTAGGTGTTGGGTTTTCCTGTTCCTCTGTCTCTGTGTGTCCCTATGTCCTAGGTGTTGGCTGTTCATGTCCTTCTGTCTCTGTGTGTCCCTGTGTCCTGGGTGTTAACTGTCCATGTCTTCCTGCACAGACATGCAAAGGTACGACTGTGCCATGAGCTGGAGGGCTCACGACGGAGAGGTGTACAGTGTGGAGTTCAGCTATGATGAGAACACAGTTTTCAGCATCGGAGAGGACGGCAAGGTACTATCTCCTGGGCATCTGAATTACAGCGGACAGAAGGTACTGGCATCAGGGCATCATTAGAGTACACTCACTAGTTCATCTAGGTAAGAAGGGATGGAAGGCACTGTCACTAGCGCATTTGGGTTAGAGGACAGCAAAGTACTGTCACCGGGGCATCTAGGTTAAAGAGGAGGGAAAGTACTGCTACGGGGGCATCTGGATTAAAGAGGATGGGAAGGTACTCTGAACACTACTTTTTGTCAGTAAGTTTCATTAGACCCCTGATGCCTGAGACAGAAGCATTTTGGGATTGGTAACTAAGGCTTCTCCTGTGTGCAGTTCATCCAGTGGAACATCCATCGCTGTGGGGTACAACAGTCAGAGCAGGTCCTGCCCCAGGATGCTACAGGGCCCTTCATTCTGTCGGGCTACAGCGGCTACAAGCAGGTATGAGCGCCTACAAGCAGGTATGAGCGCCTACAAGCAGGTATGAGCGCCTACAAGCAGGTATGAGCGCCTACAAGCAGGTATGAGCGCCTACAAGCAGGTATGAGCGCCTACAAGCAGGTATGAGCGCCTACAAGCAGGTATGAGCGCCTACAAGCAGGTATGCGGAGCGGGAACAAGTGGACATAGAACACTCAGCACAGCGCCAGGTGTTCTGATGGTCTAATGTTCTTTTGTTCTCAAAAACAAAAGAACATGTTGTTCTGTCCCTCTGTTGTTCTGTCCCTCTGTTGTTCTGTCCCTCTGTTGTTCTGTCCCTCTGTTGTTCTGTCCCTCTGTTGCTTTGACCCTCTGTTGCTTTGACCCTCTGTCCCTCTGATGTTCTGACCCTCTGTTGCTCTGACCCTCTGTTGTTCTGTCCCTCTGTTGTTCTGTCCCTCTGTCGTTCTGACCCTCTGTTGCTCTGTCCCTCTGTTGTTCTGTCCCTCTGTTGTTCTGTCCCTCTGTTGTTCTGTCCCTCTGATGTTCTGTCCCTCTGATGTTCTGTCCCTCTGTTGTTCTGTCCCTCTGATGTTCTGTCCCTCTGATGTTCTGTCCCTCTGATGTTCTGTCCCTCTGTTGTTCTGTCCCTCTGTTGTTCTGTCCCTCTGTTGTTCTGTCCCTCTGTTGTTCTGTCCCTCTGATGTTCTGTCCCTCTGTTGTTCTGTCCCTCTGTTGTTCTGTCCCTCTGTTGTTCTGTCCCTCTGTTGTTCTGTCCCTCTGTTGTTCTGTCCCTCTGTTGTTCTGTCCCTCTGTTGTTCTGTCCCTCTGTTGTTCTGACCCTCTGTTGTTCTGTCCCTCTGTTGCTCTGACCCTCTGTTGTTCTGTTGTTCTGACCCTCTGTTGTTCTGTCCCTCTGTTGCTCTGACCCTCTGTTGCTCTGTCCCTCTGTTGTTCTGTCCCTCTGTTGTTCTGTCCCTCTGTTGTTCTGTCCCTCTGTTGCTTTGACCCTCTGTTGCTTTGACCCTCTGTCCCTCTGATGTTCTGACCCTCTGTTGTTCTGTTCCTCTGATGTTCTGTCCCTCTGATGTTCTGTCCCTCTGATGTTCTGTCCCTCTGTCCGTCTGTTGTTCTGTCCCTCTGATGTTCTGTCCCTCTGTTGTTCTGATGTTCTGTCCCTCTGATGTTCTGTCCCTCTGTTGTTCTGTCCCTCTGATGTTCTGTCCCTCTGTTGTTCTGTCCCTCTGTTGTTCTGTCCCTCTGATGTTCTGACCCTCTGTTGTTCTGTCCCTCTGATGTTCTGTCCCTCTGATGTTCTGTCCCTCTGTTGTTCTTTCCCTCTGTTGTTCTGTCCCTCTGATGTTCTGACCCTCTGATGTTCTGACCCTCTGTTGCTCTGACCCTCTGTTGTTCTGTCCCTCTGTTGCTCTGTCCCTCTGTTGCTCTGTCCCTCTGTTGTTCTGTCCCACTGTTGCTCTGACCCTCTGATGTCCTGACCCTCTGTTGCTCTGACCCTCTGTTGCTCTGACCCTCTGTTGTTCTGTCCCTCTGTTGTTCTGTCCCTCTGTTGTTCTGACCCTCTGTTGCTCTGTCCCTCTGTTGCTCTGTCCCTCTGTTGTTCTGTCCCTCTGTTGTTCTGTCCCTCTATTGCTTTGACCCTCTGTCCCTCTGATGTTCTGTCCCTCTGTTGTTCTGTCCCTCTGTTGTTCTGTCCCTCTGTTGTTCTGTCCCTCTGTTGCTCTGTCCCTCTGTTGTTCTGTCCCTCTGTTGTTCTGTCCCTCTGTTGTTCTGTCCCTCTGTTGTTCTGTCCCTCTGATGTTCTGTCCCTCTAATGTTCTGACCCTCTGTTGTTCTGTCCCTCTGATGTTCTGTCCCTCTGATGTTCTGTCCCTCTGATGTTCTGTCCCTCTGTTGTTCTGTCCCTCTGTTGTTCTGTCCCTCTGTTGTTCTGTCCCTCTGTTGTTCTGTCCCTCTGTTGTTCTGTCCCTCTAATGTTCTGACCCTCTGTTGTTCTGTCCCTCTGATGTTCTGTCCCTCTGATGTTCTGTCCCTCTGTTGTTCTGTCCCTCTGTTGTTCTGTCCCTCTGATGTTCTGACCCTCTGATGTTCTGACCCTCTGTTGCTCTGACCCTCTGTTGTTCTGTCCCTCTGTTGCTCTGTCCCTCTGTTGCTCTGTCCCTCTGTTGCTCTGTCCCTCTGTTGCTCTGTCCCTCTGTTGTTCTGTCCCTCTGTTGTTCTGTCCCTCTGTTGTTCTGTCCCTCTGTTGTTCTGTCCCTCTGATGTTCTGTCCCTCTGATGTTCTGTCCCTCTGTTGTTCTGTCCCTCTGATGTTCTGTCCCTCTGTTGTTCTGTCCCTCTGTTGTTCTGTCCCTCTGTTGTTCTGTCCCTCTGTTGTTCTGTCCCTCTGTTGTTCTGTCCCTCTAATGTTCTGACCCTCTGTTGTTCTGACCCTCTGTTCTGTCCCTCTGATGTTCTGTCCCTCTGTTGTTCTGTCCCTCTGTTGTTCTGTCCCTCTGTTGTTCTGTCCCTCTAATGTTCTGACCCTCTGTTGTTCTGTCCCTCTGATGTTCTGTCCCTCTGTTGTTCTGTCCCTCTGTTGTTCTGACCCTCTGTTGTTCTGTCCCTCTGTTGCTCTGACCCTCTGTTGTTCTGTTGTTCTGACCCTCTGTTGTTCTGTCCCTCTGTTGCTCTGACCCTCTGTTGTTCTGTCCCTCTGTTGTTCTGTCCCTCTGATGTTCTGTCCCTCTGTCCCTCTGATGTTCTGTCCCTCTGTCCCTCTGTTGTTCTGTCCCTCTGTTGTTCTGTCCCTCTGTTGTTCTGTCCCTCTGTTGTTCTGTCCCTCTGATGTTCTGTCCCTCTGTTGTTCTGTCCCTCTGTTGTTCTGACCCTCTGTTGTTCTGTCCCTCTGTTGTTCTGTCCCTCTGTTGTTCTGTCCCTCTGTTGTTCTGTCCCTCTGTTGCTCTGACCATCTGTTGCTCTGACCATCTGTTGTTCTGTCCCTCTGTTGTTCTGTCCCTCTGTTGTTCTGTCCCTCTGTTGTTCTGTCCCTCTGTTGTTCTGTCCCTCTGTTGTTCTGTCCCTCTGATGTTCTGTCCCTCTGTTGTTCTGTCCCTCTGATGTTCTGTCCCTCTGTTGTTCTGTTGTTCTGTCCCTCTGTTGTTCTGACCCTCTGTTGTTCTGTCCCTCTGTTGTTCTGTCCCTCTGTTGTTCTGTCCCTCTGTTGTTCTGTCCCTCTGTTGTTCTGTCCCTCTAATGTTCTTAGGGCTGCGTGTGTGTTTCAGGTGCAGGTTCCTCGTGGTAGGCTCTTTGCCTTTGACTCTGAGGGACAACACGTGCTGACCTGCTCCAACACTGGAGGGCTCATCCACAGGGTCAGTACTTCTTCCTGCTCAGACAGAGGGAGCAGGGTCACAGCTCTACCTACAAATATGTCCAATGTGATGTTATTGGGGAAAATCATCATTCAGATATGTAGATATGTTTATGAATGTAACATTATCTTTCCAAGTGGCTATTCTCACATTTATCTGACACAGACAAGCCATATTGCTATGTTGAGGAATTTAGCCTTTTCCTCTCGTATTTGTTTCAAGGTTAGTCTTTGTCTTAGCAGAAACTGAGATAAAGTTCAGAAAAGAATTTACTCAATCACCCAGTAAAGAGCAATACTTGTACACAGAGTCTGTGCAACTGACATTCCCAGGCAGAGACTAAATGTTTACGCCTGTACAATGAGTTTTTATACTCATACTATAGTGGGAGGACACCATGGTTTAGACTTGGCGCCTCTTCGATGGTGCACAGGCCAGGCAGGCCTCTTGGCACATTGCACAGTCTTATCAGGCTGCACATCCTTGTTGTCTCTTGCTCCGAATGCTGACACATAGTTTGTTAGTTTAACCAGGGTGACCAGTCATAAGTCAGTACATGGCTATCAATAAGTCATTGCTCCACTTAGTTATTTGATTAGATTTATAGATAGATGTAGAATATGTTGTACATGTCCTGAACATATATCTGCGTCTCACAGCTGTAATTAAGTCCTCATCTTCTCATGAGCACTAATACAATAATGAACTATAGTAATACAATAATAAACTATGGCAATGGTAGTGTATAGCTGTTAGGAAAAATAACAGTGCTTAGCTATTCAAAAGTTTGAACACCCTTTGGACTCGCATTTTATTTCCATGATTTTTTATATTGTAAATTCTCACCAAAGACATCAAAACTATGAATGGCACATATGGAAAATAGAAAACAAAAGATAAACTCAAAATAACTCAAAACTTGTTTTGGATTTTAGATTTTTTTTTTAAGTAGCCACCCCTCACTTTGATCACTGGTTTGGCTGTGAAGTGAAAACCATATCAGGGGATTTCATCATGAAGTCAAGCCTTTGCAGTGCTGTCAGTAAAGCAACGGGTGGCTACTTTGAGGATTCTGAATCTAAAATATATATAAAAAATGTTTTGTTTTGCTTAGTGAGTTATTTAACATACATAATTCCATGCATCTTGCTTAATTTATACTACCAGTCAAAGGTTTTGGACACACCTTCGATTTCAATGTTTTTTTCTTTTATGTTTACTACATTTTATACATGGAAAAGACATCAAATATATGGAAGATATATGGAATTTTAAAGTCCACTAAATTATTATTTTTTAATATTTTATGTTCAAATCCTCAAAGTAACACCACCCTTTACTTTGTTGACAGTGCTGCAAACCCTTGGCCTTCTCTCAGTGAGCTTCATAATGAAGTCTCTGGAAATCACTTCATAGCTGCGCCATGTCAGGGTCAGGGTCAAGAAATGCCAAGAGTGCAAATCAGTGATCAAAGCACACCGTGGCTAAAACTAGTTTGAAGTTATTGAAGTTATTTTAAGTTTTCGTTTGCTAATTCCATATGTGTCATTCATAGTTTTGATGCCTTCAGTGAGAATCTACAGTGTAAATAATCATGTGAAAAAAGAAGAAACATAAATGTAAAAAGTGTGTTTGAACTTTTGACCGGTCGTGTATTTGATGTCCACATTATGCAAAAAAAAAAAAAAACAGAAGGTGCATCCTTTTGACTGGTATTGTATATTATAGTGAATTTACAAAGATATTACATTTTTACAAAGAAAATTGTGAATTGATACTTATTTTGGAAGAACACTGAGAGCACTCCATCCCCCGTCTTTGTAACTTCCATCCATCCATTTTCTTCCGCTTATCCGGGGCCGGGTCACGGAGACAGCAGTCTAAGCGGGGACCCCCAGACTTCAGTCACCCCAGACATGTTCTCCAGCTCCTCCGGTGGCCAGCTGGGAGACATAGTCCCTGCAGCATGTCCTGGGTCTTCCTCAGGGCCTCCTCCCGGTGGGACATGTCCTCTATCTGCGATCTTGTCCTTTCAGTCATTACCCAGAGCTCATGACCATAGGTGAGGGTAGGAACGTAGATTGACCGGTAAATCGAGAGCTTCGCCTTCCGGCTCAGCTCCTTCTTCACCACAACGGACCGATACAGCGACCGCATCACTGCAGACGCTGCACCGATCCGCCTGTCAATCTCCCGCTTCATCCTTCCCTCACTCGTGAACAAGATCCCGAGATACTTGAACTCCTCCACTTGAGACAGAGACTCAACACCCACCCAGAGAGGGCAAGCTACCTTACCTTTTTCCGGTCGAGAACCATGGCCTCGGATTCTCATCCCAGCCTCTTCACACTCGGCTGCAAACCGCCCCAGTGCCTGCTGCAGGTCCTGGCTCGAAGAAGCCATCAGGACAACATCATCTGCAAACAGCAGAGATGAAATCCTGTGGTTCCCAAACCAGACCCCCTCCGGCCCCTGAACCAGACCCCCTCCGGCCCCTGAACCAGACCCCCTCCGGCCCCTGGCTGCGCCTAGAAATTCTGTCCATAAATATAATGAACAGAACCGGTGACAAAGGGCAGCCCTGGTGGAGTCCAACATGCACGGGGAACAGGCCTGACTTACTGCCATTATAGGTTACTTTGTAAGCTATAATTATATAATATATATAATTAAGATAACCTGAGCCGTGTGTTTTCTTATTTCAGCTGAGCAGTGAGGAGGCGGGGGCCCTGGACACGGTGCTGTCTCTGGGAGGACACAGGGCTCCAGTGGTCACGGTGGACTGGTGCTCAGCTCTGGACTGTGGCACCTGCCTGACTGCCTCCATGGATGGGAAGATCAAACTGAGCACACTCCTGGCCCAGAAGTGCTGACCCTTCACACACACAGGAGCAAGAGCCTCCTTAGGATGTCTACATGGAACAGACCTTGTGGGTCAGAGGGGGATGGACTGGATAAGTTATAAGTTACAACTGAGCCTGATTTTACATTCCATAGTTTGTCTTTGAGAGTAGTTAAACTTGTGTTCCAGAATGTATGCAGTAGTAGGTAATGTAACCGCCACTCAGCAAACATAGCTCAGTGTGGCACACAATTTATTTGTACTGTACATTCTACTTATATAACTTAAAATGTTATCATTTTAAAACACATATTGGGTACCTATGGAAAAGGTGCAAAGGTCTGTGTTGCTGCGGACCCGGGTTCAGGCCTTTCTGTGTGACTTTTGCATGTTCTCCCTGTTTCCTCTGGGCAGTCCAGTTTCCCCCATCAACTCAAAATCTGCACAATAGGTCAAATACTCCAGCTAAGGTAGATCTGGAGATGAGTCCCCCAGTGGCACACTGCTCCTCACAGGGTGCCCCAGCGACATTGAAGGATGGGTCAAATGCAGAGGTCAAAGTCGACCTTAGCCTGGACATTACCCTAAGTGCAAATGTTTCACAATATTACCACTTTGACTGAGTATTAACATGCAATTAATCGCATTCATTGTGTTAATGCAAGTCATTAAAGCAAAGATCCAGTAGTGAAAGTGTCTGTGTGCTGTTTGTGCCGTGTGCAGAGAGGGGGCGCACACGAGGCGCGCTGTGCCTGTGCGCTGTGCCTGTGCGCTGTTCCATGCAGAGGAAGAGTGCGCACAATAACAAGGCTAGCACTAGCATAGCACTGCACGGACCAGAAAAGCATGGCCAAAACGGACTGTGTGGGCCAAATATAAGGATTAGCCTTTACTATAACATCACGCTCCCAGCAGCAGCGGAATGCGCCACTAACGGCGAGCGCCGGGTCATGATTTAGCGCAAAGACACAAGGGGCATCTTGTGCGTCAGACTGGGTGCACCGCAAACGCACGGTGCCCATTCTATGTCGTCTAGTTAAATTGTTGTGTTGTGTGACGGTGCACGCAGAAAGCTTTCACCATGGAGAGCCTTTACAAGCGCAAAATGTTTGCTTCAATGCGGAAAACCAAAGTGGCCGCGAAGCGTCAGATCGGGCTGCCTGCCTCCATCCTGGACGACAGCGACGAGGGCTCGTTCTCCTCGTCCTCCTCCGGCTCCGAGTCAGAGTTCCGCAGGTCAGTGAACCGCAGAGGGCCCCAGTACACTGTCCCAGTACACTCAGCGCACTGTACCGGGGCCCCCAGTGCCCTGTCTCAGTACACTGGGGCCCCCAGTGCCCTGTCTCAGTACACTGGGGCCCCCAGTGCCCTGTCTCAGTACACTGGGGCCCCCAGTGCCCTGTCTCAGTACACTGGGGCCCCCAGTGCCCTGTCTCAGTACACTGGGGCCCCCAGTGCCCTGTCTCAGTACACTGGGGCCCCCAGTGCCCTGTCTCAGTACACTGGGGCCCCCAGTGCCCTGTCTCAGTACACTGGGGCCCCCAGTGCCCTGTCTCAGTACACTGGGGCCCCCAGTGCCCTGTCTCAGTACACTGGGGCCCCCAGTGCACTGTCTCAGTACACTGGGGCCCCCAGTGCCCTGTCTCAGTACACTGGGGCCCCCAGTGCCCTGTCTCAGTACACTGGGGCCCCCAGTGCCCTGTCTCAGTACACTGGGGCCCCCAGTGCCCTGTCTCAGTACACTGGGGCCCCCAGTGCACTGTCTCAGTACACTGGGGCCCCCAGTGCACTGTCTCAGTACACTGGGGCCCCCAGTGCACTGTCTCAGTACACTGGGGCCCCCAGTGCCCTGTCTCAGTACACTGGGGCCCCCAGTGCCCTGTCTCAGTACACTGGGGCCCCCAGTGCCCTGTCTCAGTACACTGGGGCCCCCAGTGCACTGTCTCAGTACACTGGAGCCCCCAGCATAACGAAAAAATAAATAACTAATGTTTGGACTATCCCAGTAACAATATCAAGAAAATATCAGTTCAACCCAACAGAAATGTGTTTAAACATGAATGAACAGAAATGTGTTAAAATCTCTTATTAACAGTTTCTATTTCAATCACCACGCTTTTTTGTGCTTTTTTAACTTAAAAAACATATTTATAGTATTATTGATATTTTGATAATTGCCCACCTCGAGCCCCAGGAACATTGCAGACATTTCCAATTTGATCTGAATCTGTTTTTTACCCCCATAGTCTAGAAGTCCAGGGAATGATGTCTTCCATTAATGCTTTTAATGATGCAGCTCACAGCAGGCTTCTTAGTTTGAGGAAGCATGATCTCCTGTACTTGACTAAATGTAACTTTTTCAGTATTGTAAAAATGATGAAACTGGACTGAACAGTGCATTGTAAAGTCTTATGTGCACATGTCTACAGCTCTCAGGAGGAGGACAGTGACTCTGGGGCCAGCTCCAGTGACCACAGCCGCTCCGTGACCCGGAGGAAGCGCTCCTTTCTGGGCCATGACAGTACATCATCCTCCTCCAGCTCAGAGGAGAGCTCAGAGGAGGAGGAGCCCAAGAGCTCGGGTCGCTCGGTCAAACGGAGCCGAGTGCAGAGGAACGACGAGTCAGATTCGGACGCGGCAGAGAAGACCAGAAAGGAGGCCCCTGAGAAGGCCAAGAGACGCCAGAGACACAACAAGCTTCTAGCCCTGTCCCGAAGGATCAAGGCCGGTGTCAATCGCCGTAGGAGCCGTCTCAAGCAGGTGCCCAATTCAAAACCACACAATTACAATACACGGAGCCCCGCCTACACTCCTCATGCATGAAACAAACCCCGCCCACACTGCCTACACCTGAAATAGACCTTGTCCACACCTGAAATAAGCCCCACCCACACCTGAAGTAAACATCTAGACCATTCACACCTGACAGAACCCCTGCTCAGACTGGCCACACCTCCACCCTCACTGTTCATGCCTGAAATAAACCCCGCCCACACTGCTCACACATGGGCCGTTCCCAATTCACCAAATGCACCTTTTGAAGGGTCCCTTCGAAGTACTCTTCAAAGTGTAGTTTGAAGGTTCCGGTCGAGAATCTGCCCTCCTCAGTGTAGTCTCCATCTTGCTGAAGTGGGACAGGCCTACACCACGGACCGCACTTCCACCGCTGTCTTTGAGCGTACAATACGTACATTACGTACGTTATTTCAAATTATTTATTATTTAATAGAAGAAAAGTCAAGATGTCGTCGTCACAGCCGTTTCTTTCTGTTTAGATTGAATATCAATAGACAAATAATAACGTTTGAGGTGATTTTTTACTCAATTGTAGCTACTTCATAACTTAAACAAAATAAACCTTGTGAAAACGTAAGAACAGAGACAGAGGTAACAATATCATTTTCACATTCATAGTCTATAAATCAGAGAACACTGATTAGTTGTACATATAGTGGGATATTGCAGTTTAATGGTTCGGTATTTTGGCCAGTGGCTGCACCACTTTAATAACAGTAGAGGGCGCTGTTTCCCTTCTATGCTGTGCCAGTTCTTTTCATCTTATTATTGTAAAGTATTTTCTAGCAGTGCTGCGCTACATCAAGCCTTGTGTCTTGATTTACTAACACGAAAGTAAATGACACGTGCCCACCAGGGGGCGCAGATGTATGGAATGTACGGAACACATGAAGATTTTGTGCCCGTCTCAGGACTCTGTTCTGTCCTTTCCTCAGAGTCCGTTGCTTCATTGTTCACATTACCTGTGTGCATCATTAAACTCTTCTGACTTTATGTTTCTTGGTCTTTGACACAATAGAAACGAACATTCTTACATTATTCTTATTGCAATAATAATTTCTAATGATAATAATGTCTCTTATTGTCTAGCAATAACTCCACATTCCTTTATTCCATATAACTCTCCTCCTTTTTATTCATCAAACACACTGTACAGATCTTTATTCAGATTTAACAGTTTCATGTCGCTCTGTTGTAGATGAGGTAAACCAGTACGAACATTTGAATGTATATTGCGCAACGGACCCAATTTTCTTCTGTTTCTTGCGTAGTCGCGGTGCATGATGGGATATAGAAGTGCGTGAAGTGTGCATGGATGCACACTTCGGTTACGTCCGATCTCCATGGAAACCGTGGAAAGGGCAGGGCAGGTTTGTCGGGTGCATTCAGTTGGGTGTGTTGAAATGGGACAGCCCTTGTCACGCCGGAAATGACGTAACTGCCTTTCAATGCACACTTCAAATGGTGATTCTAAGGCCAGTTTGGCGAATTGGGACACGGCCATGAAATGAACACCACCCGTACTACTGAAGGAGTGTTCTTATCACAGCACTATAGGACTCACTTGTGTTTCTGTCTTTCAGGACTCGGATGAAGATGATGAATCCAGAGGAAATGGTGTTGACAAGGGAGCGTGCAAAAGCAGCAAGGAAGCAAGAGAAGGAAACAAGAAGATGAGTGGAGGAGAGCAGGAAGCAAGTGAAGGAGACGATGAGGAAAACAAAGGAGACAAGGGAGCAAGTAACGGAGACAAGGAGGCAGGAAAAAGAGATGAAGAGATGGAAGAGACCACAAAAGAAGGAGATTGCGAGGAAGGAGGAACAAGAGAGGAAGACTGAGAGTCAAATGTCTCCTTTTTGTAAGGACGTAATGTTAGAGTTCAGATGGGCTCTGATTGACTGTTGATGGACAGGGTCTTTTAAAAGGACACTGCTGCTGCTGTTTTCAGTGGCTTGTTTGGAAATACTAATGTAAAAAGTGTCTGACACAACCTACAGAGTCCATATTTAGTGTCCATTTTCTGTAGATGTACAGAATCTACATCTACAGAAAATGGACACTAAATATTTAAACCTGACTTCGACAGTTGTCATTATCTAACCATTCAGATCATTAGTTTGAGCATAGGGTATTTCATATAATCTCATGCTTTTGTTTGTGCTGTGCCAGTGCAGTGTGGATGCTCAATATGTGGTCCTGTTGGAGAGTCAGACTGAAGCTCTCTCATGAGGCTGGACTGTGTTCCAGTGTACATCAGGGGGCACAAACCTCACACTGATGGGTCTAGCACTAAATTCTGGTGCCTGAGTACCATGTGGAGTGTGTGAGGCAGCAGACAGATGAATGGACATATATGTTAGTGTCATAACATTATGTTTGGCAAGAATTTATAAAAGGACATTTCCATTGAAGATCTGACCACATCTTTTTACTGTTGAGTTTGTAGAATGGCACTTGGGTCCCAGCTGTAGGGGTATAGTTCGTATATTTATGTCCTGAAAAACTGAGCAAGCGGCTGTCCAGTTCTTTTTTTGTATTTGTGACAATAATCTATAGATCTGCTGAGTTCCCATAGGTTAAACATGGCACTGTTTAATCACACGTTCATCGTGGTACAATATTTATGACATTCTTGTGAGGCTAACAGTCATGTACAAATTGTAGTTTTTAGTTTAAAAAGCAGAAATCTGGTTCATGTTGGCACCACAAGGATCATGGTCTATGTAGTCCCACTGCAACACTCTAAACCATAGGTGCCCAAACTTTTTTCCCCAAGGGCCATATCTGAAAAAAATATTCGACATGAAGGGCCACAGACCAGTGTCAATACAGTGGATAATTCAGATGGTGCATTAGGTCTGTGTGACAATGCAATGTGATGTTATTTAGGTTATCTTGGTAGGATTACTCACATTTGCCATAAAAAGTACTGATTATGAGCAGTTGGACCAGTTCAACTGAAGGCCTGAGGGCCAATAAAAATTGGTCTGAGGGCCACATTTGGCCCTGGGCCATAGTTTGGACACCCCTGATCTAAACACATTTAAGCAAAGGATCAGTTCAATATGTTACACTCCACAATGTTAGGACAAGGTAATATCACAAAATCGTCGTTATTGTACTTTGTTCTATCTCCATCTATTATAAAGCTATTTTATCCACCATGAACCGAGTCTCTGACCTTGAGAGCTACTTTTACAATGTCTGCTCAGACCTTTGAGACCATTTTCATTTCATTATAACACTGATGAACTTTTAATGAATTCTCTGCGTTTATATTGCTACAAATCTAAAGGTGAAATAGTTAAAGATTTGGGTCCACAGCATTAAGGAGAAAAATGTGTTTGTACAAAAGTTAGGTCAGTTAGGAGTTATGGTGTTACACAATGGCCACGCTCCTCTCCACCCCAAAGCAAGGCCGTCTCTGTTAAGGCCGTCCATCACTGAGCTCTGGAGCGTCTCCACTCCTTTCACTTCTCATAGCACTTTGCTATAGCTTGAACTATTCATTTTTTTTTAAAAAAACAATAAGTATAAACTTTCTGTTTTGTTGCAACTTCAATTATAGCACATTTCTGTGGCCATATTGTGTTGTGTGTGTATTATTATGAATGTATTTCTTTCAACAGTGAATCTCCCATAAATGCCTAATCCACAAATGTAGAACTTTCTCATATGAAATGCTTTTCATTCATTCTGTGGATTGGACAGTGGAGGTTTTTGTGGTTCATTTGTTGTTTTTCCCCCCCCTCCAAAGACCCACTTGGGCATGTAGGTTATGTGTGCATGCTTTTTTAAATCGTTTATTATGATGTAGTGTAGCCCTCCACCTGATGGGGGCAGCAGTGCACGGCCTCAGTGCACAACCTGCAGGAAAGGGAGCGAAGAGGAGCGTGGAAGCCGCCATGTTTGTTAGGGGCATTGAAGTTCTGAAACATGGGTATATAATCCGATCTGATACAACAATGCCCTGAGCTTTGCCCGCGCTGTGATGTGCGCTCTGGAGCTGTGAGGAGGAGAGGGTGACGCACTGACCAGAGAACTGCACAGAGGAGGACACAGCCATGGTGCAGACGTGCTCCGCATACGGCTGTAAAAACCGCTACCACAAAGACAAAGAGATCTCATTCCACAAGTGAGTCCTCTCCTGTCCCCATCGGGTCAGTTGGCATCAGGCTCCAGTGAAAAGTGTGGAACCTGAGGGCATCTGACCCTCCTTGCGCACATCTGCACCAACTGGCGCAAAAAGGTGGCCACGTTCACATCATATCCACAGATTTCCTTTGACGGGACATAGTTTGCCATGAGAGAACCTATAGGCACCATACTCTGCTTTTGTTATACCATCGAGCAAGTTAGTTTGGAGAATGTCCTTTTGTTGGATGTTTTTGCAGTGGTAGGTCTACTGGAGAGGAATTAAACCCACTATTAAACCCATATCTGCCAATCACACCAGCAACGTTTTCCTGCGCTAAACTGGTCAAATATTTTACTAAATGAAAGCTACAAATGTGTGCCACTGTGGTTTAATTTTTGTTTTCACAAAATGTGGTAAACGTTGTAATGGCGCAGGTTCCCTTTGGCGCGACCGGACATCTGCGACAAATGGGTTTCAGCCATGAGACGAGACAACTTCAGACCGACCAAGTACAGCAGCCTGTGCTCCCAGCACTTCACCCGGGACAGCTTCAAGAGGGAGTGCAACAACCGCGTCCTCAAGGAGCACGCCGTGCCCTCAGTCTTCTTCTCCTGCCTGCGCATCAAGGTGCGCAAACAGCACCGCCCGCACAACATTACACAACACACAACACAACACTACACACAACACTACACGACACGACACTACACACAACGCCCGCCCGCACGTCCACGACACACGACACTCGTCCACTACACACAACACACGACACTCGTCCACTACACACAACACACGACACTCGTCCACTACACACACACACACGACACTCGTCCACTACACACACACACACGACACTCGTCCACTACACACAACACACGACACTCGTCCACTACACACAACACACGACACTCGTCCACTACACACGACACTCGTCCACTACACACAACACACGACACTCGTCCACTACACACAACACACGACACTCGTCCACTACACACACGACACTCGTCCACTACACACACGACACTCGTCCACTACACACACGACACTCGTCCACTACACACGACACACAACACTCGCTCGCACGTCCACTGTACACGACATACAACACGACACTCGTCCACTACACACACGACACTCGTCCACTCCACACGACACTCGTCCACTACACACAACACACGACACTCGTCCACTACACACGACACACAACACTCGCTCGCACGTCCACTACACACGACATACAACACGACACTCGTCCACTACACACACACGACACTCGTCCACTACACACACGACACTCGTCCACTACACACACACACACACACGACACTCGTCCACTACACACACACGACACTCGACGCTCGTCCACTACACACACACACGACGCTCGTCCACTGCACACACACACGACACTCGTCCACTACACGCACGACACTCGTCCACTACACACAACACACGACGCTCGTCCACTACACACAACACACGACGCTCGTCCACTACACACAACACACGACACTCGTCCATTACACACGACACACGACACTCGTCCACTACACACACACACGACACTCGTCCACTACACACGACACTCGTCCACTACACACACACACGACACTCGTCCACTCCACACGACACTCGTCCACTACACACAACACACGACACTCGTCCACTACACACGACACACAACACTCGCTCGCACGTCCACTACACACGACATACAACACGACACTCGTCCACTACACACACACGACACTCGTCCACTACACACACGACACTCGTCCACTACACACACACACACACACGACACTCGTCCACTACACACAACACACGACGCTCGTCCACTACACACACACACGACGCTCGTCCACTACACACACACACGACACTCGTCCACTACACACACACGACACTCGTCCACTACACACAACACACGACGCTCGTCCACTACACACACACACGACGCTCGTCCACTACACACACACACGACACTCGTCCACTACACACACGACACTCGTCCACTACACACAACACACGACACTCGTCCACTACACACACACACACGACACTCGTCCACTACACACACACACACGACACTCGTCCACTACACACACACACACGACACTCGTCCACTACACACAACACACGACACTCGTCCACTACACACAACACACGACACTCGTCCACTACACACGACACTCGTCCACTACACACGACACTCGTCCACTACACACAACACACGACACTCGTCCACTACACACAACACACGACACTCGTCCACTACACACACGACACTCGTCCACTACACACACGACACTCGTCCACTACACACGACACACAACACTCGCTCGCACGTCCACTGTACACGACATACAACACGACACTCGTCCACTACACACACGACACTCGTCCACTCCACACGACACTCGTCCACTACACACAACACACGACACTCGTCCACTACACACGACACACAACACTCGCTCGCACGTCCACTACACACGACATACAACACGACACTCGTCCACTACACACACACGACACTCGTCCACTACACACACACACACACACGACACTCGTCCACTACACACACACGACACTCGACGCTCGTCCACTACACACACACACGACGCTCGTCCACTACACACACACACGACACTCGTCCACTACACGCACGACACTCGTCCACTACACACAACACACGACACTCGTCCACTACACACAACACACGACGCTCGTCCACTACACACAACACACGACACTCGTCCATTACACACGACACACGACACTCGTCCACTACACACACACACGACACTCGTCCACTACACACGACACTCGTCCACTACACACACACACGACACTCGTCCACTCCACACGACACTCGTCCACTACACACAACACACGACACTCGTCCACTACACACGACACACAACACTCGCTCGCACGTCCACTACACACGACATACAACACGACACTCGTCCACTACACACACACGACACTCGTCCACTACACACACGACACTCGTCCACTACACACACACACACACACGACACTCGTCCACTACACACACACGACACTCGTCCACTACACACAACACACGACGCTCGTCCACTACACACACACACGACGCTCGTCCACTACACACACACACGACACTCGTCCACTACACGCACGACACTCGTCCACTACACACAACACACGACGCTCGTCCACTACACACAACACACGACACTCGTCCATTACACACGACACACGACACTCGTCCACTACACACACACACGACACTCGTCCACTACACACGACACTCGTCCACTACACACAACACACAACACTCGTCCACTACACACGACACACGACACTCGTCCACTACACATGACACACAACAGTCGCTCGCACGTCCACTGCACACGACATACAACACGACACGCGTCCACTACACACACACGACACGCGTCCACTACACACACACACACGACACTCGTCCACTACACACACGACACTCGTCCACTACACACACACGACACTCGTCCACTACACACACACACGACACTCGTCCACTACACACACACACACGACACTCGTCCACTACACACACACACGACACTCGTCCACTACACACACACACGACACTCGTCCACTACACACACACACGACACTCGTCCACTACACACACACGACACTCGTCCACTACACACACACACGACACTCGTCCACTACACACACACACGACACTCGTCCACTACACACACACACGACACTCGTCCACTACACACACACACACGACACTCGTCCACTACACACACACACGACACTCGTCCACTACACACACACACACGACACTCGTCCACTACACACACACACACGACACTCGTCCACTACACACACACACGACACTCGTCCACTACACACACACACACGACACTCGTCCACTACACACACACACACGACACTCGTCCACTACACACACACACACGACACTCGTCCACTACACACACACACACGACACTCGTCCACTACACACACACACACGACACTCGTCCACTACACACACACACACGACACTCGTCCACTACACACACACACACGACACTCGTCCACTACACACACACACACGACACTCGTCCACTACACACACACACGACACTCGTCCACTACACACACACACGACACTCGTCCACTACACACACACACGACACTCGTCCACTACACACACACACGACACTCGTCCACTACACACACACACACGACACTCGTCCACTACACACACACACGACACTCGTCCACTACACACACACACGACACTCGTCCACTACACACACACACGACACTCGTCCACTACACACACACACGACACTCGTCCACTACACACACACACGACACTCGTCCACTACACACACACACACGACACTCGTCCACTACACACACACGACACTCGTCCACTACACACACACACACGACACTCGTCCACTACACACACACACACGACACTCGTCCACTACACACACACACACGACACTCGTCCACTACACACACACACACGACACTCGTCCACTACACACACACACGACACTCGTCCACTACACACACACACGACACTCGTCCACTACACACACACACACGACACTCGTCCACTACACACACACACACGACACTCGTCCACTACACACACACACGACACTCGTCCACTACACACACACACGACACTCGTCCACTACACACACACACGACACTCGTCCACTACACACACACACACGACACTCGTCCACTACACACACACACGACACTCGTCCACTACACACACACACGACGCTCGTCCACTACACACACACACACACGACACTCGTCCACTACACACACACACGACACTCGTCCACTACACACACACACACGACACTCGTCCACTACACACGACACCCGCCCACGACGCACGTCCACTACGCACACATCCTCAGCATACTCTCATCTCAGACCACCCACCAGAAAAGTGACATGGTGAACCTTTTAGTCACTAACATCTTAAATGGTTTCTGTTCCTAGAACGAGTGCCTGGAGTCTTTCCCACCTGAGTTGCATTTACCCCTGCCCTCTAACCCTGGGGAGCAGGGGGAGGAGCCAGTGTCACATGTCCAGTCAGTGGCAGTGTCATGTGACCACAACTACACTGCAGAGGACTCTGTGCGGCAGAAGAAACGCATCGAGCAGCTGGAGGAGCAGGTGGCGCATCTGCGCAAACGACTCAAGAGCAACCAGCAGAAGTGCAGACGCCAGGAGAGGCACATTCGACGTCTGCACACCACTTTAGGTCTGCCTGCGCAGCCAACAGGGCTGGACCAGAAATGACCTGTAAAGTCACATTTATGTTTGCCGAGTTCTCAAATTGCAGTACGCAGACTCCAGTGTGGAGGAAATTTAAGTATTCATGTTGTGTCTTTAAAAGCATTTGATCTGTGTCTGTCAGACCCAGACCAGACATTAACATGTGTGAAGCTCTGTCTCCATCCCACAGGAAACTCACTGTTCTACCTGTCTAAGTGTAAAAGTTCATTATCATATGGGTGTGAAACAAAAGTCACTCTGGTTTCAAATATGTGTAGCATTGTCATTCTGGTATAAAACAGTCAGAGCTCAGATGCTCAGGGGGTTGAGACTTGGACTTAGACTGAGGGGGGAACTGGGGGAGAGGCCGGGAGGCTACCAGTCTGTGTCCAGGGTAGGCCAGGGCCCTGTCCTGTCTGTATCTGCTGTAACAAACAATAAACCTTTTTTTTCTGTTTTTCAAAATTCACCGAGCTTCTCAAATGGATTACTTTTCATCTAGAACTGTAATTTTCTACAACAGTAATGGTGTCAGAAGAGTGGGATCCACGAGTGGTCGTCCAGAACACAGTGAAGATGGACTTTTGTCTTCCTTTTGGTTTCTGTCCTGACGCATGAATCTTTCAAGGAAGAACATGGATAAACATTGGTTTCTGTCCTGGATCACCACCACTGGATTCAAACAAGGTTTACTTGGTGAACAGACTTCTTTCCATTTGAAAAGGAAATCTTCATCTACAAAGACTGGTAAATCAAAGAACAATGCATTTTGGAAATGCAAAATGCTTAACTAAACATACCCAATGGCCATAGTTCTGATCCTATACCATTGGTGATTCATCTCACAACTTTTCAGTCTTTTTGGCTCCAAAATCTCACGTGTGTGCCACCATGCTGCCCTAACGACGTGCTGCTAATACAATCCAAACAACAATGGTCCTCCCCACTCCTGATTTCCTCATTTTTAGGACATAGTTGACAGACTGCTCCTCCTCTTAAGCCACTGAAACTAAGATATTGGAAGTTATGAATGCCAAAACATCTAAAATGTGGAGCAAAACTTCAAGAGGATCTGGACAGAAATGCATTCCAACTGAGGAGCCCTGCTGTGCTGACTGTGCCCAGTCACTAGCCCCGCCCCTGATCCAGGTCTAGTCCATGGGACTGTGATGACTAGCTCCACCTGTGACTAAACTGTGAGACACTGTGTAAAGCTGAACATGTTTTGCTGCACTTTGCTTTATATAATATCTAGTATTGGCTCCTATTTGAATTTATTCTCTAGAATGAGGTTTAGGAGTCATTACAGTTAACTACCAAACAGTCATGGGTGAAATTCCCCTCTAGTTGTAACTTACTAGTAAATAGTCAAACGGGTGGAAGTCCATGATATTTAGCGAACAGTCACTAGGTCAAACTCCTGTCTAGGGTTACTAACTGGTAAAAGGCAAAAGGGTGAGAGTCCCTGTGTAGGCGAGCGTAAGGACGATGAACTTTTTTCATGAGGGAGAGTAAATTCAGCAGTGCATCTGGGTCTAAGAATGGAGAAATTATGTGCAAAATGCAGACAAATGTAAGTTTACGTTATGTCAACAGTCTGCTCTAATTCACTCACAATGTTAAGTGTGAAGAGAAAAAAAATAAAAACAAAAACTGAAAAAAAAAGAAAATGGTTAAGTACAGAGTGTGACACAAGAAGTCAATGGTGCATTTGTGTGTCCTTAGACCTGATCAGTCAAACTGGTGTGAATTATGTGACATCAGAAAATGTGTGTAACAGCTAAACCATTGTAAACCGTGTCAACAAGAAAATGACAGGATGCAGTTTCAAATGATCCACCCATTTCCTACATTTCTTTGTTTCTTTATATTTCCTTTTTGAAAAATTTTGTATTTATTTAGTTGTTGTTTTTTGCCTCATCACTGCAGTGAGTTTAATGATATACATGTCCTAAGAAAAGTCCAGCTGGAACCAAAAACCCTCCTCAATTGTAATTAGAAAGAAGAAACCGAATTCTTCCACGAATTCCCCAAAATGTTAAAGAGCTCTCTTAAAAACTAAATGAAGGCCTAATCAAAGCAGGTAGTGATCACAAATCCAAACTGACTTGACTGACTTGACCATGCTTGACGACAAAGCGCCTGCAATTTCGTTAATAATTGTTTTTGTTACAGGAGATGCAGATGCTGCATAATTTCTCTTCTTTTTTCTTTACATGTTCCTTTGAAATAATCACACAGTAACAACACTAACCCTAACCAATAACAGTTTTGGGCTTTACAAAATGTTTCTTTCAGATCATTTTAAGTGTTCCCTTGCAGCAGAAGACAACTAAGCCACAACTGACACATGTATATATAGACATAAATGTGTCAACAAAATTTACAAATAAAATGTTTGTTTTCAAAAGTGAATTGTGTGAAAACAGGTGTTATCATTTAGAGACTGTTTTCCATTAACTACAAGACCTGTAACCGGACAACATCTGAAGCCAGGGATAAGTTTCCACCTGGACCTGAACCAAAAACACTGGGTCCATGTGTCCTCCTGGGCAGGAGGACACATGGTCTTCTCCTGGGCAGGAGGACACATGGTCTTCTCCTTCATTATCATATGGGTGTGAAACAAAAGTCACTCTGGTTTCAAATATGTGTAGCATTGTCATTCTGGTATAAAACAGTCAGAGCTCAGATGCTCAGAGGGGGTTGAGACTTGGACTTAGACTGAGAGGGGAACTGGGGGAGAGGCCGGGAGGCTACCAGTCTGTGTCCAGGGTAGGCCAGGGCCCTGTCCTGTCTGTATCTGCTGTAACAGATCATAAACCTTTTTTTTCTGTATTTCAAAATTCACCGAGCTTCTCAAATGGATTACTTTTCATCTAGAGCTGTAATTTTTCCACAACACCAGACTCTTGCTTAAAGGCACTGTGGCCTGATTTTACAGTCTTAAAACACTTTTCACACAGAGGTAGATGTGATTTTGACATCACGCCTCTTGTACAGATCGCTGACAGCACACAGCTGACTCTTAAGAACTGGTTTTATAATATGTTTGTACTTGGAAAACACATTTAGCTCAAGTACATGGACAAACAGTGGGCCCTTTTAAAGTGCATATGAAAGTTCATGTTTTCTCATTCTGACTTGGTTTGGTGAGATCTATGGAAAATATTTATCATCATTTTACATCAGTTAAGTGGCAATTTGTGAAAGAAGTCGAAAAGTAACACTGAGTTCAAAAAAGGTGGGTGGGTACCCACGTCTCCATACTCAATTCACCTTATTCAGAAGTTGCCTTGAACGACTGGGGCTGAAAAATGGGTCTGCCGATCTTGACAGTAAGTAAGTTCTATACAGACTACAGAGCCGTTTAAAGCCTCCCAGAGAGTTGGTACACAAGAACATTGAACATTTTACACAAATGAACTTACTTTGTTATATTTTAACGACAAAACTCACATTTTCTGAAATGAATGGGAGGCTCACGTAACCGAAAGTGCTACCACAAAGAAAGCGCAGTTTAGTCGCTTTTACTGCAAAAGTAAGGAAGAAGGTCAATAGAGGGGGAACGCAGGCATCTGCAGAAAAGTGTAAAGTTGCCTGTACATGCATATATCCTTATCCATAACCTTATCCATTCGACCTATTCCTAACCCTAAACCTAAGCTTATTTTGGAATAAACTGCTGTTAAACTATCAAAAGATAAGTAAACATAACACCGTGTAACTGGGGAACAAGTGCTTTAAAGGTTTGTTTTAAGGTTTGTTTAAAGGTTTGTTTAAAGGTTTGTTTAAAGGTTTGTTTTAAGGTTTGTTTTAAGGTTTGTTTAAAGGTTTGTTTAAAGGTTTGTTTAAAGGTTTGTTTAAAGGTTTGTTTAAAGGTTTGTTTTAAGGTTTGTTTAAAGGTTTGTTTAAAGGTTTGTTTAAAGGTTTGTTTTAAGGTTTGTTTAAAGGTTTGTTTTAAGGTTTGTTTTAAGGTTTGTTTTAAGGTTTGTTTAAAGGTTTGTTTAAAGGTTTGTTTAAAGGTTTGTTTAAAGGTTTGTTTTAAGGTTTGTTTAAAGGTTTGTTTAAAGGTTTGTTTAAAGGTTTGTTTAAAGGTTTGTTTTAAGGTTTGTTTAAAGGTTTGTTTAAAGGTTTGTTTAAAGGTTTGTTTAAAGGTTTGTTTAAAGGTTTGTTTTAAGGTTTGTTTTAAGGTTTGTTTTAAGGTTTGTTTTAAGGTTTGTTTTAAGGTTTGTTTTAAAGGTTTGTTTTAAAGGTTTGTTTAAAGGTTTGTTTAAAGGTTTGTTTTAAGGTTTGTTTTAAGGTTTGTTTAAAGGTTTGTTTAAAGGTTTGTTTAAAGGTTTGTTTTAAGGTTTGTTTAAAGGTTTGTTTAAAGGTTTGTTTAAAGGTTTGTTTTAAGGTTTGTTTAAAGGTTTGTTTTAAGGTTTGTTTTAAGGTTTGTTTTAAGGTTTGTTTAAAGGTTTGTTTAAAGGTTTGTTTAAAGGTTTGTTTAAAGGTTTGTTTTAAGGTTTGTTTAAAGGTTTGTTTAAAGGTTTGTTTAAAGGTTTGTTTAAAGGTTTGTTTAAAGGTTTGTTTAAAGGTTTGTTTAAAGGTTTGTTTAAAGGTTTGTTTAAAGGTTTGTTTAAAGGTTTGTTTTAAGGTTTGTTTTAAGGTTTGTTTTAAGGTTTGTTTTAAGGTTTGTTTTAAGGTTTGTTTTAAGGTTTGTTTTAAGGTTTGTTTTAAGGTTTGTTTTAAGGTTTGTTTTAAAGGTTTGTTTTAAAGGTTTGTTTAAAGGTTTGTTTAAAGGTTTGTTTTAAGGTTTGTTTAAAGGTTTGTTTAAAGGTTTGTTTAAAGGTTTGTTTAAAGGTTTGTTTTAAGGTTTGTTTAAAGGTTTGTTTAAAGGTTTGTTTAAAGGTTTGTTTAAAGGTTTGTTTAAAGGTTTGTTTAAAGGTTTGTTTAAAGGTTTGTTTAAAGGTTTGTTTAAAGGTTTGTTTAAAGGTTTGTTTAAAGGTTTGTTTAAAGGTTTGTTTAAAGGTTTGTTTTAAGGTTTGTTTTAAGGTTTGTTTTAAGGTTTGTTTTAAGGTTTGTTTAAAGGTTTGTTTTAAGGTTTGTTTTAAGGTTTGTTTTAAGGTTTGTTTTAAGGTTTGTTTTAAGGTTTGTTTTAAGGTTTGTTTTAAGGTTTGTTTTAAGGTTTGTTTTAAAGGTTTAAAGCAGGCATGTCCAAACTGTGGCCCGGGGGCCAAATGCGTCCCTCAGACCAATGTTTCTTGGCCCTCAAGATTCCAGGTGAATTAGTCCATGTTACCTTAAACAGAACTTTTTACTGTGTGTTTCTGAAAATCTACCTTAAGCCCATATCAAATATCTAAAGTGCCCCATTGAGGATGTAAGCATGAATAAAGTTCTCCCCTGGTTTAAAGGTAGCAGATGTTCCCCTGGGAGGTGCTGGGAACATAACTTCTCACTCAGACTGCACATGGAGCTTCTGTAACTGTTGTTGTAACTGTTCTTGTGCTGAAGAAAAGAGGAGTCTAGCAGACGCCTTGGAAGAAACACCAGGAAATCGTGGAGATACCAGGGACGACGGACATCACGACGAGGACGAAACATGATTGGACTGAGGAAATTGTGGATCCGGCTTGAAGGACCATATGAAGGAGGTGCTGGGAAAGAAACCCAAACTTGTAACCTCACACTCTACCCCTCATTATTGAAACTGTTCATGTTTCATGGGTTCATGGTTTCTAAAGGGAGAAATAAATACTGAGTGTGATGAATGATATAGCAAATAAAATAACAAATATATGGTAATAATAAACAAAACAACAAACATGCAAATACAGAATATACAGAAACACAGGAAACATATTAGAAATACATCAGGTCATGGCACTTTTTCTCCTAAAGTACAAAATTCCAAGTGTCCTTCAGTGCACCACGAGGGGCAGAGTACAGTGAAAATGCAAAGGTTTGCTGGTCCGTGAATGCATCACTGGCACAAGTTACGTAACAGCAATGTGAACAAAGGGAACAGAACTAATTAAGGCCGGATTAATGGGATATGAACTGCAAATGCTACTAATAATAATATTGACTTGCGTTCTCAAGGACACATGAAGAATTGTAGATGAAATGAAAGAAAAAAATCCAAAGTTGGAAAAGACGGCTGGTGAGACTGTCATGAAAGTGTAACCTTTCATTTATTTGATGTATGTTATTTTATGTATTAACATTAATTTGGGGACATTAGTATTTTGTTTATTGCCTTGTATTTATTTTATTAATAATTCATATTTATTTATTATTTTATGTTGGGTAAGGTACATTTACTTAATAATAATTTTGGTTCCTATTGTTTTGTTTCGGTACAGCTCATTTTGGGGAGCGCACCAAGGAACGCGCATCAGGGCGCGCACATGTTAAGTTGGGAAGAATTGAGAGTTGCTGAATAAAAACAGTTGAGCGGTGCACTGTCCTGCCGTGTTGGTTTTTTTGGGTAGCAAGGGAAACAGCAAGAAGAAGATAACACATAATATATCTAACTGTAACCCGACATATCCACAGCCTCCAGAGACTGGTGAAAACAAAATATAAGGGTTACAAAAGCAAAGCTGGCTACTACTAAAAGGCCCGCTGGCGGCTGACGAAGCCTGATTGGTTGAGGACTGAGAATGGGTGATCACTGATTAGTTAAGATGGTTGCTGGGCTGGAATGTCTCAATATAATAAAAAAAGAGAGAAAACCTGATGCCTAAACTAGGAATGTCATGAACAGATTAAAAACACAAATAATATGAACAAAATTGCACTCTTGTTAACACAAATATTATGTTCGAGGTGATTTTTTTCCCCCAATTGTAGCTACTTCATAACTTTAACAAAATATACTTTGTGAAAACATAATAACAGAGACAGGTAACAATATCATTTTCACATTCATAGTCTATAAACCAGAGACACTGATTAGTTGTACGTAAAGTGGGATACTGCAGTTTAACAATTCCGTAGTGATGGTGAGATGAAGCCTCATGAGGCATTGAACCACTTGAGCCAATTGGTTGGAGAAAGAGTTCATTTCTCTTTCTTCTTCATGTGTGAAACCACCTATGGGCCAAGTGTATAATCACAGGCAGCTGTATCTGAACCACTGAATGTGTGAGGCATTGAATTTTTGTGTTATGTCTGTTGGGAGTGACTATGAATTACAAAAAATGTATGCCACTGTACATATATTATCACATATGTGTATAACACACTTTGTATGTCTTCAGTGTGTGTAAATTTCCCCAAAATGGTAATATCATAATAAGCTGTTAAGCTGTTTTTCTTCAAATGGCAAGGGACAGTGAAAGTGCTTGTGGAACTAGGAAAAGGGCACAGATTATGCTTGTGTAACTTGGACAATGATGTACAGGACAGGGGGAATTTGATTCATTTTTATTCAGAAACAAGAGTTTCTCAGCAGTTTTTGCTTTTAACACGGGGCACAGATGAGGCGTACACAAGAATTCCACTACTAACTTATATAAATACACACATATATACATGGGCTCTGGATAGACATATTTCTGTCTCTCCCAGTATTGAAGGGTCCTCCAGCCGTGCAGTATTTAGCTTCATTATGTAGAGTTGGGCCTCAATATTTGCGTCTGCTGTCACGTTTTGTGTTTGTGCCTGACACTGTCATCCAGGCGACACCACAGGTTGTTACCTAAATCCGAACCACTTTCTGAATCAGTCACGTGGTACAGCCGGGCAGCGAGGCTTCCGACGTCATCGTGTTCAGCTCCTCCCCCAAATGAAGCCTCGATACTCGCCTCGCGGGAACGCCCCCTCCTCTTCACACGCTCCGAAGCCTCGACTTAAAGAGAGCCAAACGCCATATATTTTGGTTCACTTTAGACCTGGTTTAGAACTGGTGGTGCTTTCAGAGGGCAAAATGTTTTTTTTTCTCGGTGGTTCTGTATGTGAAAATGTTGATATGTCTAATAGTCTACTCAGTCTACCAGCACTGATTGGTGATTGGCTCCAGGTGCTTTCTGGGACATCATGTCTAATGTGTTTGTAATCAAGAATAAATCAGCATTATAATTGTCATCAGTATAAACAATATTAGATTTGAACTCCTTGTCCGCTTGACACAGATATGTAGCTTATGGAATTTAACATCAAAATATTGTGAAATATAATATAAATAAATATAATAAATACTATTGTCTAAACAAATTAAATGTTGCTGTGAGAACATTTTGTGATTTTTAATAAGCTTCCACTAGGAGATCTCCATCAGATTTCTCTTGACTCAATGGTAGACAGTGAAACTTGGTGCTCCCGCATGATTCCCACCAGTCCCCCGTCCTGGTGAGGAATGACCCCTCCTCTCTGAGACATTTCCCAGCAGCAGATAAGTGCCAGACGCACCCCGTTCTCTGTAAACACTCTGCTTCCCCCGTGTCCTTGCTCACTGATGAGTCTGAGATTGTGAAGGATCAGGGAGAGAAGCCTGCAGAGGAGCCCTGCCATAAGACCACAGACCACATGAGCAGCATGTGGCATTCGCCAACAATACAACCAATTCTAGTCTGTGTGGCTCCTGACGATGCCCTCATAGTCCTGAGCCGTCACCTCAGACCCTGGGAAGAAATCTGCTCTGAACTTTCACCAGAAGAGTTAATCCACTGGAACCAGCTTCAGACACGGTGGTGCTATAGGTGGAGGGGGTCTACCTGTGGGTCCCTTAGGTGCTGTCCTTGTACTGTGACACCCAGAGGGCCGTACTGGGACAGAGACACTGGCAGCACACGCCACACTCTGTAAGTACACTTGGCATTTTTGTTTTGTTAAAAGTGATTAGATTGAAATTAGGGCTGCATGGTACTGCAGTTATGATTTGTGATATGTAATAGTTAAACAGCAGGATTCTGTTTGAAGTTGACATTTTAAAGACGCCCAGGAGTATTTAAAGGTCCAGTATTATGCCAGATTGACTCTTGTGAGCTTTAAGCCATCCTATAATGTTTTTACCCAAAAATGTACCTAGAATTGGGTTTTGTTTCAATCACACATGCTTTAGTAATCCTTTATTATTAGTCTGTCTACATCTCCAAAGATCAAAATGCTCTGCTCCACGATGCCATGAAAACTCCGCCCACAACCACATCTGAAATATAACTGCTAAATTGGGCAGTACCTGGAGGACTAAAGGGAAGTGTGAGTGGGGAGGAGGATTGGGGTCTGGAGGTATAAGTAACAGTGTGATTGGTCTAACAGGTATCCACATTTGAAATTCTGCCATTGCAGATAAGGCATGCATGATGTCACCAACTACCTGAAACTGCAGATGCCACTGAACAAACAAGATTTAGGCATTTTTGGTGTTTAGTTCAACTTTAATCTAATATAGAGAATAATATATATATATATATATATATATATATATATATATATATATATATATATATATATATATATATATATATATATATATATATATATATATATATATATATATATATATATATTCAATTTCAGTTTTAATACTCAAAAGAGATTTGATCTTTTAAGTTTTTGTCATGTGAAATGCTTCGTGTAACAATGTGGTATATTGTTTGTATTGTACACTATAGAGCCGCCACTAGAGGATGATCATGAGTGATGTTTATGAGTTGAAGCTGTAACAATGAGTTGACACTGAATGTCGAATGTTAAGCCGAGTCGAGTCAGTTAGGTCAGAGCAAAGAAGCTGGACTTGTTTTTCATTCTAAAAAAGCACACTTTAACATGGTGGCAGTGGCAGTGAACTTTGCCCGAGTTTTTTTGAGTCCTGTGGAGCCGTTTGTTGCACAGAAGAAGATGGTAGAGTGTTAACAGTTTTGCAAAGAACCATGGCTTTGGACACTTGTATTCACCTCTGCAGAGCAGCTGAATTGTCCCGGGAGAACTGCAACGCCGTAGCAGGTCCAACAGTGGAGGAAGTTCACGGAGCTTCTCGCCATTAGCAGAGGGACAAAGTGAACACTGTGGAATGCAAGATCTGTGGCAGGACGCATGAAAGGAGCAAGCAAAAATGTCCAACATTCAGCAAGAAATGCAAAAAGTGTGGTAAGGAAAACCACTTTTCTGGTAAGTGTAAAGCCCACCCTGAAACAAATAAGAAAGTATCAGGACAAATGTAAAGTGAAACTGAGAAACCAAAAACTGTACCAGTTAGTGGTAGATAAAGATGCCATTGATTGGTAAAAGAGCCAGTGAGGCTATGAAACTGATTAAGGTGCACTATGAAAACAATATGGCTATTGACAGTATTGTGACAAAAGAAGAGGACACTAAAGGACAGTGGACATTTGAGCAAATTAAGACAGATTTTGCAGATGTGTTCACAGGAGATGGTTGTCTGGAAGGGGAATACAGGACACAAGTGTGAAGCCAGTGCAACTTCCAAAGAGGCGAGTCGAGTTACCTAACAACCTTCTCTACTCAATTTGGACACTACAGGTGACTTAGAATGACCATGGGGATTAATCTGGCACCTGAGGTTTTACAGAGAAAACTGTCCTAAGCACCGGACGGGTTGCCAGGCCTGTACATTATTGCTGATGATGCGCTAATCACAAGTCAAGGAGAGAGTCAAGAAGCAGCCATTCAAGACCATGACACAAAGTTGAGACTTTTTCTGGAATGATGCAAACAAAAGAACATTAAAATGAATCCAGAAATGTTCAAACTGAGACAAAGTGAGTGCGCATACATTGGGCTCATGGCAAATGGGCTTAAGATGGACCCTGACAAGGTCCATGACATTGAGCAAAGGCCAGCAGATATAAAAGCAGTACAGAGGCTGCTAGGTATGGCAAAGTACCTGGCCAAGTTTTGCCCACATCTCTCAGACCAGTGTGAAGTGTTAAGATGGTTGACACACAAAGACACAGAATGGGACTGGACAGAGCAACATCAGAGTGCATTTGTGAAACTCAAAAAGACTATTGCAGATGCTCCTGTCCTGAAGTAGTACAGCCCTGAGGACGGCCTGGTGGTTCAATGTGATGCATCAGACACAGGTCTGGGGGCAGCGCTCATGCAGAAGGGTAAGCTCATTGCATTTGCAAGTAGAGCACTCACACAAACAGAATGTGGTTATTCCCAGATTGAGAAATAGTTTCTAGCTATGGTTCTCAATATAGAAAGGTTTCAGTAGTACACCTATGGACATAAAGTCATTGTCCAATCTGATCATAAGCCATTAGTAACCCCAGTTAGGAAGCCACTGTTGAGTGCACCAAAAAAACTTCAAAGAATGATGCTGCCTACCTACATATGATGTACGTCCCAGGCAAAGACGTGCTACCGGCAGACACTTAAAGCAGAGCATATCTCCCAGAATACTCACCCCAAGGTTCTGTGGAAGCTGAAATTGAGACCATTAATATGGTGCAGTACTTGCCTATTTCAAGTGACGGTCTTAGCCAGATCAGGCCAGCTACAAAAGATGACAAAACACTGCAAACTGTTGAAATGATGCAGCAGGGATGGCCTTCAGATAAGAGAGTCATACCACCTGAAATCAGACCATACTTTTCATTTCAAGATGATCTAAGTCACCAAGACAGCATTGTGTTTAAAGGAGAGCACATACCCTTCTTCAGACATCACCAGCCTCCTGCACTCCTCTCATCTGGGTGCAGAAGGATGTCTATGGAGAGCCAGGGAATGTGTCTTCTGGATTGGCATGAACGACCACATGAAGACACTCATTGCCCGTTGTGATATCTGCAGGTCAGTGGATGACAAACAACAAAAGGAAACACTCCACACACACAATATGCTAAACAGATCATGGGCCAAAGTGAGTGTTGACCTATTTCAGTTTGACAACAAAGATTATCATGTAACAGTTGACTATTACTCCAACTATTGGGAAATAGACTTTTTGCCAAACACCAAATCTACTACACTGATAAAGAAACTAAGGACATTTTGCTAGGTATGGCATCCCCAGCACTGTAGTTTCCAACAATGAACCTCAGTATTCATCCCAAGAGTTCCAAAGATTCAGCCAGCTGTGGGAATTTGTACACAGCACATCTCCAGGTTACCCACAGAGTAACAGCAAAGCACAGTCTGCAGTTAAAACGGCTAATAGACTGTTACACAAAGCCTCTGGACAAGATCCTTAACTTGTGCTCTTAGATCATCGCAACACACCATCACAAGGACTGGACACCAGCTCAGCACAGAGACTGCTAAGCCGCCGCACAAGGACGTTACGCCCTAGATCCTATGAGGGTGAAATGGAGTCAGGCGCAGTTCTCAAGAGGAACCATACCACAAACAGTGCCTACAGACATAGAGACTGCAGTCCCACAAGATGTCCTACCAGACCCTGTACAACCTCAGCCCCTCAGACCATTGCCAGTGACAACCAGAAAGGTTATTCACAAGCCACAGCACTGCAAAGATTACTTATTTGATTATGGGGAATAGAGGAAGAGAAAAAAAAAAAAGAACAGTTTTGAAATGTTATAGCACTTTTGGTTTTGTCATTTTGTGGTCATACCACTTTAAACTGGTATAACTGTTTCAGATGTTATGTGTGGTGATTACTTCATTTACATTGAAATATGTGCATTGTTTGGAGAAGTACTGTGCAAAAATATAATTAAAGAAAAGCTTTACAAAAAGAGAAAAGATGTAACAGTATGGTATAGTGTTTGTATTGCACACAATAAAGCTGCCACTCGAGGGTGATCATGAGTGATGTTTAGGAGTTGAAGCTGGAGAGTATAACAATGAGTTGACACTGAATGTGGAATGTTAAAATAAATGCTGATCTGGTTGGGCCAGAGCAAAGAAGCTGGACTAATTTTTCATTACATAAAAGCAGACTTTAACACTTGGTTTAAAACTTAACACATTTTTTGTCTTCACCTAGCTGGACCTAGCTGGACTCTGTTGCCATGGAGCTCCTGGAGGCATTTTATCGCAGGAAGTTAAAGAAGCAAAAGAAGAATGCGATATTTCACTCTCAGGTTGAGCTAAACCGAACCCCCTCATTGGTCAGTGTCGGCGCCACAGCAACAGGTGGAGACACCACAGCAACGGGCCTTATGACCAGAGTCCTGCACCTCATCAGGTCACATGACAGACCTTCTTCCTAACCTTTCCTTAATAGGGATGCTACAATTTCACATTTTAGTGTTATGATTATTGTGTGAGGAAGATTTAACATTTCATCAAGAGTGAAACCCTTAAATGGCCTGTACCTGATTTCAAACCATGAGTCAGGAACATGTTTTAGTTTGAACTGTTGGCCCCGCCCACTTCCTTTCGGCCGCTGTGATATTGGACCATAACACAGAAACAACTGTCTTGGATTGTGTCATGCAGTTGTTTCCTTGTAGTTCTCTAACCTCTGCTTCTGTTTTTCTTTTTGTCACTCTTGAAAATGCACTGTGATAGAGAATCAGATAGCTGTCATAGGGTCAGGCAGAGGTTTCCCATGATTCTTAGTCACAAAGTTCCTGGCTGGATGTAAGAAACTGACCCTGTGGATAACTTCTGCATTAGTTATTATCTGAAAAAAATGCTATGTGCTATGTTATGTGAAATGAATGTAAAGAGCATTTAACTGAACAAGAATCATAAAAATCATGTGCAGGTCCTTTAATTTTCTTTCATGCACATTGTCTAATATGTTACCATTCTTAGTAAGGTAAGTTTATGAAACTTTCTCAATGTTAAATCAAGTTAGACTCGGCTCTGTTGTATTCTCACATAACACCACTAGATGCTATCAGTGTTACTGCTGTCTGATAGTGTGCCAGCTTTGGCCTGATAGAAGAAGACCAGAGAGAACAGGTGAGTCTGAACAAAAGCCAGGTGAGGGGAGGAAGCAGGGGCCAATAATAATTTACTGGTTAAAAAAATCAAATAAACTTGGAAATTGTAGCTTTAAAGTTACAGCCAGATAAAAAACACTTTACATTCAGGTTTACTTTTTAAGATTGTAAGGCCTTAATTTTGCTTCTAGAATTGTCTCAAGTATAATTGAAAAAGTAAATTATTTTATATAGACATTTCCCCATAATTAATTAATTTTGCAGTTCTTAGGATTATAGTTTGACGATTCTCTTGACAACTGACAGAAAGGGATCTGAACTGACACACTAAGCATCACAGTTCAGAACACATTTGAACAGATCTAAACTGACACGACAGGCCTAAGCTTCTGCGGTGAGGAGGGGTTCTTCCTGAGATAAGCCCCAAACAAAGAGTGCTGTTCTGGGCTTCAGATCAGGAGTGTCCCAGTGTCCTGGAGCTTTCAGCTGAACTCCACATCTGAGCTTCTCTCAAAAAGATCCACAGATGGTTCAAAAAAGTAAATTCCTCTCATTAACCAGAATCCCCTGTGTCTGATGCTATCACTTCCTGTTTATCCAAGAGTAAACAAAATGCCAAACAGCAACCTGAGTGATGCCCTATGCTCCCTCTCTCTAGGTTTGTCTTTTCACTTATGGACTTATGGAATTCAGTCCTGATTAAAGGAACTGTATCTAGCCTGCACTCTTACAGTATTAAAAATGGTAACTAAAATCACAACTGAACCTGAGTTAAGTGCCTTAACCCGCAGACACATACAGTGGGTCAGACACCAATTGTGTAAGTTCTCCCTCTTAAAAAGATGAGAGAGGCCTTTAATTTTCATCATATGTACACTTCAACTATGAGAGACAAAATCAGAAAATCACATTGTTTGATTTTTAAAGAATGTATTAGCAAATTATGGTGGAAAATAAGTATTTGGTCAATAACAAAATTTCATCTCAATACTTTGTTATATACCCTTTGTTGGCAATGACAGAAGTCAAACCTTTTTTGTAAATCTCCACAAGGTTTTCACACACTGTTGCTGGTAGTTTGGCCCATTCCTCCTGCAGATCTCCTCTAGAGCAGTGATGTTTTGGGGCTGTCGCTGGGCAACACAGACTTTCAACTTCCTCCAAAGATTTTCTATGGGGTTGTGATCTGGAGACTGCTAGGCCACTCCTGGACCTTGAAATGCTTCTTACGAAACCATTCCTTTGATGCCTGGGTGGTGTGTTTGGGAGAATGTCCTGGGTCTTCCCCGTGGCCTCCTCCTGGTAAGACATGACCAGAACACCTCCCTAGGGAGCTCAATAGGACTCCTTCTTCAGCCTGACGGCATCCCTTACTTCCGGTGTCTACCACTGGGTTTGGGTTTGCCACCATGATAAGCACTGCAGACCTTACGACCACAACTACGAGCAGCCGCATTGACAATAGAAGTGCAAAACAATGCCCACTCAGAATCCATGTCCCCAACCTCCCCCGAGATCAGGGAGAAGCTCTCCTGGAGGTGTGAGTTGAAGACTCCCTTGACAGAGGGCTCCGCCAGACGTTCCCAACAGAGCCTCACAACGCGCTTTTGCCTGCCCGGTCTGTCCTGCTTCCTCCTCCACAAGCGGACCCAACTCACCACCAGGTGGTGATCAGTTGACAGCTCTGTCCTTCTCTTCACCCGAGTGTCCAAGAGTTGCGCCCGGAGGTCAGATGACACGACAACAAAGTCGATCATCGACCTCTGACCTAGAGTGTGCTGGTGCCATGTGCACCGATGGACACCCTTGTGCTCGAACATGGTGTTCGTCATGGACAAACTGTGGCTAACACAGAAGTCCAATAACAGAACACCACTCAGGTTCAGATCAGGGAGGCCGTTCTTCCCAATCACGCCCCTCCAAGGGTCACTGTTCTTACCCACATGAGCACTGAAGTCCCCCAGGAGAACAAAGGTGTCCCCGGTTGGTGCACTGTCTAGTACCCCTCCCAGCGATTCCAAGACACAAGGCTGTAGGCCAATACAACAGTGAGAGACCTGTCCCTGACCCGAAGGCGTAGGGACACGACTTTCTCGTTCACCAGGGTGAACTCCAACACCAGCTGTGGGGCAATGAGCAAGCCCATACCAGCTTGCTGCCTCTTCCCGCAGACAACGCCAGAGAAAGAGTCCAGCCTCTCTCAAGGAGTTGGGTTCCAGACCCCAAGCTGCGCATGGAGGTGAGGCCAACTATATCTAGCCTGTAACGCTCAACCTTCCACACAAGCTCAATGCTCCTTCCTGACCAGCCAGATGACATTCCATGTCCCCTGAGCCAGTCTCAATGTTCGGAAATCCAGTCGTTGAGGCCCCCGCCTTCAACTGCTGTCCAGATCTTTTTGCACGGATCCTCCCTCAGGTAGTGTGTCCATGGGAGGGCAGCCCCATGTCGCTTCTTTGGGCTATGCCCGGTCAGGCCCCATAGGAAAAGGCCAGGCCACAGGCCCTCACTGCCACTGCCCTCACCCACACCAGGCCTAGCTCCAGGGTGGGGCCCGGTAACACCAGGCCCGGTGACGTAATTTGCCGTGTTCTAATACTCATCATGGGGCCTTCTGAACCGCTCTTGGTCTGGGGGACCTGTTTGCCATGGGTGACCCTACCAAGGGCATGAAGCCCCCAACAACATAGCTTCCAGGATCATTGGGATGCTCAAACCCCTGCACCACGTTAAGATGGCAGTTCAAGGAGGGGTGTGTGCCTTCCATTTTGTAATAATTACTTCCACAGTTGATTTCTTCACACCAAGCTGCTTACCTACTGCAGCCCAGCCTGGTGCAGGTCTGCAGTTTTGTTTGTGGTGTCCTTTGACAGCTCTTTGGTCTTGGCCATAGTGGAGTTTAGAGTCTGACAAGTGCCATTAATACAGGTAACAAGTGGAGGACAGAGGAGCCTCTTAAAGAAGTTACAGGTCTGTGAGGGCAGGAAAATTTTGCTTGTTTGTAGGTGACCAAATACTGATTTTATTGAGGAATTTACCAATTAATTCATTAAAAATCCCACAATGTGATTTCCCTGATTCTTTCCCCCCATTCTGTCTCTCAAAGTTTAAGTGAACCTATGATGAAAATTATAGGCCTCTCTCATCTTTTTAAGTGGGAGAACTTGCAAAATTTGTGGCTGACTAAACCTGAACCTCCAGAATTCACTTACTGAGCTGCAGAGGCTGCACTAGCACTGATTAATGGTGCTGGGGTGATGGGGTTTAGCTAGTGATGATTCAGATCAGAACAGGTCCTTTTAAGTTTAAACCAACTGGATTTCAGCATTTAAACTCGTTCTGCTTTCTGATTGAGAAAAAAAAAAACACCAATTTATAACATGAGCAACTTGGACATCATGTCTAATGTTTTTGTAATTTAAGAATAAATCAATAGTACAATTGTTATCAGTATCTTGCAAACTGCATCTGGGAACACAGTTATTGGAATTGAAAAGACAGTTCCTTTAAAGGGAAAATATCTATGTTGCAATTAAATTGTATGACTTATAGAAACAAGACTATCTAATTTAATTTTACCTTATACTCCCTAGATCTAAATATGGAATTTATTGAGAGTGCTCTTGCAAGGAAGAGGAGGATTTGGCATCAGGTCTGATGGAGACAGTTTGAGTAATTGTGGAGCTGATGTTTTGATTGTTCATTAGTGACAGTGTAAGGGCCTGAGTGTGATTTTTTAAGTAAACATGAAACATTAAAAGCCCAAATCGTTTTAGATTGATAGGTGGTTGTATAAATGGACCGGCTCTTCCTCTAATAGAGCTGCCAAAATAAATGTATTGTGTGAACTGTTATGGCCCCGATAAAGTTCCTTTCTTGTAGCAGTCATCCCATTAAAATGTGACAGGTAACATTATTACACCCAGGTGTATACAGGTGGGTATACAGTGGGTACGGAAAGTATTCAGATCCCCTTAAATTTTTCACTCTGTTATATGGCACCCATTTTTCTTCATTAATGTACAAATACCACCCCATATTGACAGAGAAACACAAAATTTTGAATTTTTCCAGAATTATTAAAAAAGAAAAACTGAAATATCACACGGGCATAAGTATTCAAATGTTTTGTTCATTATTTAGTAGAGGCACCCTTTTGAGCTAATACAGCCATGAGTCTTGGATTTGGAGTCACCTGGATTTGGGGATCCTCTGGTTTTCTCCACACATACCACTTAGAATTAAGGCAAAAAAGTTCTATCTTTGTGAGAGGAAGGATGGGTTTCCTCGATATATTAATTTTCTGGATCGTTACAGTAGAACCCACAGCAGGTGATCGGTCAGAATCACAATGATGCTTCTCTTGATTTAGTGATGTTTATTATGAATGGTGAATATGGATGTGTATGCGTGTGTGGTTTTGCACTAGACGCACACAATACACAGAATCAGCGGACAGCAAAGGTACAACTATTAAAGCAGTTCAACAAAGGGAACTACACAAACACTGCTGCTTGTAGCGAACTCTCCAAGCGACTGCCAACTTCTGCACAAAGGAAAGTCCAAGGCATCCTCTGATTGGATCAGAGTCCAGGTAGAGTGTGGTGCATAGCAAATGAGGAGAGAGAGTAAGAGTCAAAGTCTATGGCTCGCAGGGACCACAAGGGGGCCTTTTTTACACTTTGTCTCATCAGACCAGAGAATCTTGTTGCTCACCATCTTGGAGTCCTTCAGGTGTTTTTTAGCAAACTCCATGCAGGCTTTCATGTGTCTTGCACTGAGGAGAGGCTGAGGAGAGGCCACTCTGCCATAAAGCCCTGACTGGTGGAGGGCTGCAGTGATGGTTGACTGTCTAGAACTGTCTCCCATCTCCCGACTGCATCTCTGGAACTCAGCCACAGTGATCTTTGGATTCTTCTTTACCTCTCTCACCAAGGCTCTTCTCCCCTGATTGCTCAGTTTGGCCGGATGGCCAGCTTTAGAAAGGGTTCTTCCATTTAAGGATTATAGAGTCCACTGTGCTCTTAAATATAGCAGAAATCTTTTTGTAACCTTGGCCAGATCTGTGCCTTTCCACAATTCTGTCTCTGAGGTCTTCAGACAGTTCCAAGAGCTCATGATTCTCATTTGCTCCGACCTGCACTGTGAGCTGTAAGGTCTTATATAGACAGGTCCTGATCAAGTCCAATCAGTTTAATCAAACACAGCTGGACTCCAATGAAGGTGTAGAACCATCTCAAGGATGATCAGAAGAAATGGACAGCACCCAAATTAAATATATGAGGGTCACAGCAAAGGGTCTGAATACTTATGGCCATGTGATATTTCAGTTTTTATTTTTTAATAAATCTGCAAAAATTTCAACAATTTCATGTTTCTCTGTCAATATGGGGTGCTGTGTGTACATTAATGAGGAAAAAAATGAACTTAAATGATTTTAGCAAATGGCTGTAATATAACAAAGTGAAAAATTTAAGAGGGTCTGAATACTTTACGTATCCACTGTATGTCACGTGTTGTGGGGCTGGTTACAAGTCTATACAGGCGCGTGTTCGTCATGTGTTGTGTTGGTGCTTTCAGGCGCAGGGAATCTCGGCCTCACTCGTGGCACTCCATCAAACTGGGAGATGGTTCCTCTGAGTCTGTGGAGAATGTGAGTGGGAGTAGCATTCATATCAGGTCTGAACACTCAACACCTCTAACACAAATCAGAACTAAATCCTACCCATCACCGGAAATCATACAAAACTAAATCCCCGGGCTTGTCCTCAGTGCTGCTGACCTGCTCTCAGGTCTGGGCTCTGGAGGAGGAGTCAGCTGGAGCCTAGAGAGCCTGCAGCCTCACACCTCAGGCCCTCCTGGAGCTGCTCATCTGGTCCCACGCAGCTCCTCTTCCTGCCTTCAGCTCTCCTCCACCAGGTGACTTCTCACACATGTTCTTTTTAAAATTTTTAACCATACCACCACCAAAAATGTGCTATTTTTTACACCAGTAATTTAGCCATCTTCTGAATAAATTAGCTATTCTTTTTTTTAAGATCATCCAGCTCTGACCTGCTCCACTGCAAAAGAAACACTGCCTACTCCTCCTGCTCCCCAAGCCTCAGTTTCCCAGAAGACCTTGGTGTTGGCAGTGAGCGCTCCTTCTCTTTGGAGAGTGTCCAGCAGACGGCTGACCTGAAGCGTATCCAACACAAGCCTTATGGTTTAGACTCTGAGAGCCGAGCCAGGGTCAGACTGAGGGAGCAGTCAGGTACAGCCCAGTTCTCAAAACAGCGAGGTTCCCTCATCTTTGACATGCCTGTAGAGGTTTTAGATGCCTTCCATCTTGCAATCTCTCCTGGCACTATTCGAACCCTCCTTATGGTTAGCCAGACTCAGCCCACAAGCATACGTCGCCCACCCGGGAGGGGGGAGGGCGGAATTGTTGTTGTTGTTGGGGATTGTTAATGCATGGAGTAGAAGAAAAAGACACATTGTTTTTAGTTACTGAATATAATTTATGCAATATTGTGTGTTTTTATGAACAGCAGGTAGAGCCTATTACCATGGTACAAGTGAAAACCGACTGTTGAATCGCCACAGTCTGGGTCCAATATGGAGCAGTGGGCAGAGTTCCTACGAGAACCTGAAGGGGGCGCTGGCTCCTCAGCGGCTCAGTGACAGCTATACTGCAACTTCATCAGAGCAACTCAGCTCCTGGTCCAGCCTGGAGCATGCCCGCTCCCTACGCTCTGTACGGTAGCCCGCAGGACACATTTATTTATTTATTAGCTCTAAAGCTAGAATCTGGTACAAGCATCTCTGCCATTGTGCTTAATGTAATTGTACATTGTCCTACTAAATAAATAAATGAAATGAAATATTTCTAACCACTACCACATACACCCATACATGGGCTGTATTTATCACAGTATGGTGACTAAAATCTGTAAACACACACATCATGGGGACCTGCCTTCCTTATGGGGACTATAATCAGGTTCATAATGTAAATCCTGTATTATTACATTAACAACATGGTTTAAAGTTCAGATCTGGGTTAAAGTAGGTCAAGGTTGGGGTTTCATTTAAGTTTAGGCTTTAGGTTAAGTTTAGGCAAGTAGTGACTGTGGTTAGGTTAGGGTCAGTCTCCAGAAAACGAATGTAAGTTAATGGAATTCCCCCAACAAGAATGGAATGTAAAATGTGTCTAGAGCTAGATCTACCCCACTGATTGGCCTGTCTCCTCAGGTCTCAGCAGAAAGGCGGCTCCACAACATTGTCAGGTACTACTCTTTGTAATTAATGTACAGTGTTTATAGAAAGTATTCACTTTTTGTTATGTTACAGCCATTTGCTAAAATCATTTAAATTCATTTTTTTCCTCATTAATGTGCACACAGCACCCAAATTGTTGAGGTTTTTGCAGATTTATTAAAAAAGAAAAACTGAAATATCACATGGCCATAAGTATTCAGACCCTTTGCTGTGTCCCTCATATATTTAATTTGGGTGCTGTCCATTTCTTCTGATCATCCTTGAGATGGTTCTACACCTTCATTGGAGTCCAGCTGTGTTTGATTAAACTGATTGGACTTGATCAGGACCTGTCTATATAAGACCTTACAGCTCACAGTGCAGGTCGGAGCAAATGAGAATCATGAGGTCAAAGGTCTGAGCTCTTCAGAGGGTTCTCTGAAGAGCTCAGAGAGAATTGTGGCAAGGCACAGATCTGGCCAAGGTTCTGCTGCCCTTAAGGTTTCTAAGAACACAGTGGCCTTGATAATCCTTAAATGGAAGACATTTGGGACGACCAGAACCTTTCCTAGCGCTGGCCATCCAGTTAAACTGAACAATCTGGGGAGAACAGCCTTGATAAGAGAGCAAAAGACAAAGTTTAAATCTGTCAACTGGACAAATTGTTATAGGAGTGAAGATGTTTTGCTGCTCATCCAAGCTGCTTCTTCAGTTCTGGTCAGATTGCTGGTGGACACTGCCTTAAATCTATCTGAGGGGAGGGGCTAACTACACTGAAACTGTAAACAGCTACTGTCTCTGGTTTCAGCTGAAACTACCCTACTCAACCTTTAACAACCCTGCTATTGTTCTCATTGTCTGGGTCTGAGAATGGAGTTGTAGATGGGGGATAAATTATGTCTCAGGCCCCCATTTCTGTTTAAGGAAGGATTGTCTTTCGTAACAAAAATAGCTTCTTTTTTTTTAACTCCCCTTTCAAACCATTTCTTTTCTCTGGCTCAGATCTGAACTTCACTCTCTTCAAAGGAGTGGTTAGTGGCTTTAAGATGGAGATGTACGGTGGACTGGGGTCCAGAGAAGCTTTCGCGGCGGAGTTGGTACATCCTCTTAAGAAGTGGCTGCTTAGTTCCCCCAATGTAACGCGAGGAGTAGACAACATCACTTTGTTTGTGACTCGAGGTTTTGTCCTTAGGGTGTACCAGTTTTTGTCTTAAAGTGTTTGTAGGTTTGAAAAAGACAGGAATCTTGAACTGTTTGAAAATTCTCTGAGGTTTTTCAGACACACTCGTTCTGTAAGGAATAGTTACGCCTTTCCTTCTGGGTTCAGATTCCTTGTTGTCCTGTTTTTTAGCTCTCTTGGATCTATTGAAGGCCCATTTTGGATATGCACGAGTTGAGGGGGCTTTCTCCATGTGTTGTTCCTCCTTCATTTTTCTCTCTGTGTTTGTGGGCACCACTTGAGCTCTGTGTTGTATTGTACGGATAACTCAGAGATTGTGCTGCAGTGGATGGTGTGAGAGAGGTAAAGAAGAATCCAAAGATCACTGTGGCTGAGCTCCAGAAATGCAGTCGGGAGATGGGAGAAAGTTCTAGAAAGTCAAGCATCACTGCAGCCCTCCACCAGTCAGGGCTTTATGGCAGAGTGGCCTCTCCTCAGCCTCTCCTCAGTGCAAGACACATGAAAGCCTGCATGGAGTTTGCTAAAAAAAACACCTGAAGGACTCCAAGATGGTGAGCAACAAGATTCTCTGGTCTGATGAGACTTGGGCCCCGAGATATAGTTTAATATGAGATATGGCTAAAGTTATACCCACAGCACCTGTGATGAATATGGTGTATACCGGGGGAGGTGCTTCCAGTGCAGGGGGGTATATCAGCGGTACCAATTAGATATTCGGGAGACATCAGTGTAGCCAGGGTACATGTGGGTATTCTCCTCAGTTTCTTAATTTCTGTTGCTTTTTGCTTATGTTGAGCACAGTAATTTTTTTTATATATCTATTTTTCCCATGCTTTACCATGGTGATTGAAATAAATTTTGATTGGAATTTGCCTCCTACTCATTGGAGTTTGCCTCCTACTTCGACCACTTTGGGCCAGCTTCCCCACAGCTGTATTAGCTCAAAAGGTGCTTCTACTAAATACTGAGCACAGGGTCTGAATACTTATGACTGTGTGATATTTCAGTTTTTCTTTTTTAATAATTCTGCAAAAATTTCAACAATTTTCTCTTTCTCTGTCAGTATGGGGTGCTGTGTGTACATTAATGAAGAAAAAAATGAACTGATTTTAGCAAATGGCTGCAATATAACAGAGTGAAAAATGTAAGGGGGTCTGAATACTTTCTGTACCCACTGCACATACAATGTCCATCTGCAGTACTACACTCTATCTATACTTCATATACAGACATCTGCAGTATTACACACAATCTGTACTTACACATATAGACTGTACATTACATACAGAAGACATTCCCTCGTGCTCTCCCACAGGCTCACATACAAATGCCTGTAGCTTCCACAGGATGTGATGTTTTATTCCAGCCAAAGGTTTGTACACGACTGAGGGACAGCTCCACACTGTGATTGAAAAGAGCCCAGAGAGCAGTCCCAGCAGCAAGCCTAGACAGGTCCAGAGCCCAGGGCCCCCCAGGCCCACCAATCACGCCTCTGGATCCAACCTTGGACTTAACCCAACTCCACATAGGGAACACTGGGATGGATACGCCCACACTTACCACAGAGCTCTGGAGGCAGAGAGGTAACCACAAGTTTCTTGCTTTGCAGGGGTCTCTTCTAGTCCGTTGTTTTACCTGGGTTTTTCAAAATGAATAAATGAAACATGTTTTCACTCTTCACTTTAGATCCCTTAAAGAGCCCCGTGATCATTTGAACATCCACCTCGGATCCCTGTCCTGTCATTCAGCCCATGCCTCACAGTACTCTCTTACCCGACCGGAGCATCCTCTTACCCAGCTGGAGAAGGCTCTTGTGGAGGTGCAGGGGGCAGAGAGCACCTGTATGTCTGTTCTGGAGAAGGTGAGCCGCTTGGAGCACCGAGAGTGGGCCACAAGGCAACAGGGAATCAGCAACAGCAGGCACAGGACTGGTCACAAGCAGGTATGCATTATCACTAATACACCTACACTTTGAAGAGAGATATTTTTTACTAAGTAATAATACTGATAATATGTTTTATTAATATAGGGCTTTTCAGGACATTCAAGATGTATGACAAAACCACAACACAATAAATCAAACAAACTATGCGAGAGAAAAAAAAAGAAAAAAAAATCACATTAGCTGATTAAAAAGGATTAAAACCAGTTCAGAACAGGTGGGTCTTGAGGTCTTTCCAGAAGGTTTGGAGTTCAGTTAGGCAGTATGTGAAGGTGCAGTGGGCTGTTGAGTTTATGATGTATGGAATGAACAGGAGAGAACCAAGCACCAACCCTTGGGGTACACATTGTTACGGAGGAGCAGTGAAGGAGGAGCAGCTGTGGATGCTGATGAGTTGTTGTCGGTTTTTGATGTAGGACTGAAGCCAGGACAGAGATTCTTTGTGCTTACATAAATATACATAGAATAAAGAAGCATCAACATGCAATACAGAAAAGTTTACATAATACATGAGAGTTTCTCTAATGACCCTGTCATACATGTTAGTAAATTTACAACATGAATCTGAGTAAGCTACATTAGCATAGTTGGCATAGCTTGGTGCATACATCTGCCTTTTCTGTTTAGCCCTTTTTAGATGGAAATTGTGGACTTCACAAAGCATGCTTTAAATACTATTGCCAAAATTATCCCAACAGCCTTACAAAATGCTTAATTTGACAAGCTTTTCACAAGTACGATTTATGTTAAAGTAAGCATCCAGCTGAGGACCTGTTCTGAAGACACCCCCTCCTCTGTTCATGTTTGTGTCATGACTCTGTGTAGGCAGGTGACAGAGGCACATCACATGGAGCAGATATGAGGAACCTGCCTGAGAGCAGCTGCTGTCGACCCCTGAGCCATGAAGGAGACCTTCAGGAGAAGAACATGTCCACACACATCTGCACCAACTTCAACCAAAGTCAGAAAGGGTTAGTGCAGGCTCATGGCTCTGCATATACGCTAAGTGGAACACTTAGGGTATTTGCACTGTTGTACAGTGTAAATACACTGTACAACATGAGGGATGATGAGGAGAGCCATTGTGTGTAGAAAACATTACAGTGTGTTACTGTAATGTTACAGTGCTCATAGTGTGTTACAGTGCTCACCAGTGGTGGAGTGATTTAAGGCAGTGATCCCCAACCTTTTTTGCACCACATACCGGAATAATGTAGGTTTTATTTTCATGGACTAGCCTTCTACACGTGGCAGATAAATATGGCAAAAATAAGTTATAAAAAATACAACTCACCATACCGCTGCATCAGTGGGAGGTCTGCGCTTGGTTCTTCTTTCCTTCTTGCTCACGTTTGTTTCTTTCAAAAAAACTCTAAATCTTAACTCTCTAAAAATCCACAGTCTTGTTACCATTTTGCCTGAAGCAGTCTTCTCTCATTCAGGTCAAGACAAGATCTCAGAGAGTCTCAGACTCAAGTGGTTTGGTCGACCTCCTTCAAATACAAAAAACTCCAGTCTGCTCCCTCTGTGTCCCCGCTGCCTGTGCCTCCTAAAGAGCACTCCTGCCTGGACAAAAGGGACTCCAAACATCTGCCCCCACCAGAGAAGACTGGACCAAAGACACTGCCCAAGCCTCACGCAGGAGTGTTCACACCCAGGCCCTCTGCTCAAATGGCCAGCCTACCCACGCCCACACCATTCCCTGCACCCATGCCGGCGCCCCTTCCTGGAGGCCTGCCTCTCACCAGGATCTGTGGACGTAAGCGTCTCACATGGGACCAGAGGAAGAAGTCCTTCTCGGAGCCCAAGTGCATGAATGAGATTGGACTGACCCATGCGGAGAGCACAGCACTCCTCAGACGAGCAGGAGGTAACTTGTCTGTTCTTCACTCTTCAGTGTAAGATAGATGCTTTAGGAGCAGGCACTGGAGGACTCTATTGGACCCTCTTATGATCTCAAGGCAGTTACCATCATTGAGGCCTTACAGTTTGCAAAAATACAAATGGAAGAGCCATTGTTTCAAAGCTTCTATTTGGTTGGTTTAGCCTGTATGAAGGGGGAGTCTAATCCTGCACAGCAAGATGGATTCTCATGATATTTATGAGTTCATAAACACACAAAAATGCATCTTGACATGTTCCTCTTGATGAGATAGGGCTGTTGGTGAGCAGACCATTCACAGAGCAGCATTGAGATATGAAGCGGAAGACAAAAGCGAAGTACCCATGCAAACCAAAACAAACATGGCGACACCAACTGTTGTATTTCAACTTATTTTTTTGTAGCAAAAATATGGCCTGTTTCATGAAAAAAAAACATGCAGAGGGAAGATTTTTTGGCTTTTTCTATTGTTATGACGGCCAGTCAGATTCAAATAATTGTCTCTTTCCAGATTCCTAAATGTACGTCTTAGCTCAGAGTGCTACACATATGAATCTGGTCTGGTTTTGCTGTTTAATTGATCTAATAGTGGATTATTGTTTGTACTGCCTGAGTAACAGTACATTACATTACATTACATTACATTACATTACAGACACCAGTGTGGCCATCCACAGGAGGATGTTTGAGCAAGTGTCCCAGGGTCTGGTAGGCAGGGTTTCTGTAGTGGTGGGCGAGGCCCTGGAACAGGATGCACGCTTGAGACTGGATAGTAAGTGCAACCAAAGGAAGGGGTGTAGCCAGAGGAGACCTCAGAGTGCAGTGCTCCAGCCCCTCCACAGCCCTGCAGGTGAACAACAGCTGGCACAGTTTCATTTTAATAAGCAGAATTTTATAATCCACCCTAATTGTGTCTTCATTTGTGTCTGTTCTGTCATCGCAGACTTGTCTCCTCTTAGCCTTGTCACCTCCTCCAGCAGGCTGTCCCTGCAGGGCTGTGCTCAGGAACCACAGCTCTTCTCTGGGAAGGAGGATCTGAGCTCCCCCTTGGCCTCTGGAGGAGACTGTAACACCCCCTGCTACACTGTCATCTATCCAGGACGAGTAACAGCCCCTCGCGCTCCTGCTCTCCAACTGCCAAAGTACAAGACACATGAAAACTGTCTAATGTTCGATAAAAATTGTTCTTATTCTTATTGGTGCCTCAGCTAATACACTCATGCACAAAGCTTTGCAGCTAAACCTCTGCAGGTGCACACAAATGATCTCTAGAGAAGCTACATCAGATTTGCTTACTTTTGAAAAGCATAGATAAATTCATTTTAAGTGTTTTTTCATAACAACACCTGCCCCTCAAAATGTCCGTGCAAATCTGCCTTGCTTATCTTTTATCTAAATATAAAAAAAAAAAAAAAGGTTCAATAAGACCCATTAGTTTAATTTAAAATCAATATGTTAAAAAAAATTGTTAGGGGATAAATCATTTTGGTCATATCACCCAGCCCTATTGTAAAGTTCAGGAAAGGCATGTGGTCCTAGGAGTCCCACACATTGTTCAGAGTGTTCCTGTGTTTCAGAGTTGCAGAGGGGCCTTCAGCAGCTGATGTGGTCTCTCCTCCTCTTCTGGCCCACAGTCGTACACGAGGTAGACACTGCTCTATAAGCATTATGGTGGACTTCACACAAGTTTACATGCACTTTATTTGTAATTGTCACGAGTATTTAAATGATATAGATATTCAAGATTCAATATTGTATTGTGATTTTCATAGAAAACAATGATATTGGAGCTTCAGGCACTGCATAGTTTTGATGTAAAGTGCAAAACAAAAGGTGCCAGAGTCCTTCCATCCAATAACTCCATAAATAACCTCAGTGTAAACATTAGAACAATAATGACATTCAGTGAAGAACATGTGTAATAAACACTAACAGCAGCAGCATAAAGGGCTCGACAGTAAAGTGTCTCACAGAGACATACAGTCAGATATGTCATTATGCAACAATGCAAAGTCCAGTTCAATATTACTGCATTGGCAGATGTGGCTATTGTCCATGGTAAAGGGGCATAGAAGGGAGGGGAGCACCTGAGGATAGACTGTTGTTCAGTCTGGTTGTTCTGGCCTGTATGGACCTGTACCTTCTGCCTGAAGGTAGCAGATAGAAAAGGTGATGAACAGGTTAGTGCCGGTTGCACAGGAGGTTGTGCACTCTCCTCACTAGGGCCAGTTATTACCAGCCTTGCATACAAAATACCAATTTTTAACTGTTTAAAACCGTTTAGTATTGAATTGCTTAAACTGAATATGTCATCGAATTGTGTATTTCTTTCCTCTACATGTAACCAATGTTTAAATAAGACATTATTATTATTTATACTTTTTTGAGCTTTTAACCATACCATTCGTGGGATTGTGATGTCCCAGGTAAAGAGCATGTGCACTTTCACCAGGCTCAGCATTACGAGCCTGGTGAAGCTGGCTCGTAATGCTTTTTTTTTTTTTTTATTTTATTCCCTCTGCAGTTAGTTGATGGCAAGCTGTACCAGATCAGAGTATGTAGAGCAAGATGCTATACAAAATATTTATCCTTTAAATAGCATAAGCAAGTGTGAAGCATTAGAATGCACAGTTCACAGAAACATACTAGTTAAAATCACACTACACGTAACATACTGGCTGTTTTTGATTGACCTGCAGAGCCACACTTGGTGCCAGTCCCTCGTAAAAAGCGGGCGCGGCGCAGTGACCACTCCACACTGGCTGCCTCTGTGGGTCTGCCCTGCCCCCTGTCCGACGCAGCCCGCCACCTGTCTATTCTGCCCCCCCCTGGGCACGACTTGCCCCCCTCAAACGGACAGGACACAGCTGCACCGACCAATAGTAACCACATTGAGATTGGTACAGCCAATAGGAGCACGAGTAGTGACAAACTGAGGGCGATTGGTGGATCTGAACCAAAACATCCGCCTCAGGGGAAAAACCAACCAATGGCACGAGAGGACGGAGCGAGCACTGTGCATGGAGCCGACTGTGAAAATGAGTAAGACTGACTTTTAGACCCTTTATATTTCTATATATAGAGAAACAAGGAGAGAAATCTTCCTAAATGAATATTAGAGCTAATTAAATTAATTATTGTGATTATAAGAATTGCTCAAATCAATTATAAAAGTTGTGTAATCTAAATAACAATATTCTGAATGATATGGGCCCTTATACTGCCTGTGAAAACCTGGGGCAAAGCCACTTTTCATTCAAGTGAATATGATGATTGTATCAAATAGTCATGATTTTAATTATGACTTAAACAATCAGTCCAATGAATTATGCCACATGTCTCCTTGCATCTCCTCCATCCAACAGTGCACTCTCTCTGAAGACACAGCCCTGTCCTCCCGTCTGCCCAGCGTCCTGTCCCTCTGTCCCTGTGGCCTCTCGTCACTCTGTCCCCCCAGTGTCCTGTCCTCCTGTCCCCATGCCTCCACCTATACAGATGTCCAGTCCAGATGAGGCGATGCAGAACAGTCTGGGGCTCAACTATGAGCCGGTGCCCCTGCGGCTACAGAGCCCTGAAGAGCAGAGGGTCAGGGAGCTGCTCCAGAGACTGGTGAGTGTCCACTAGTCTAGAGAATAACTATAATCACTATGGCTACAGTGCAATTATTTATAGATTAAAAGATAGCTATGCCATGATACTGATATGATCTGGACATCTCCACATTAAAGCAACAAACACATGTAATAACTTATATTATATCTGCTATATTAGGATTATTTGTTTTTGTTCACCTTGAGGATGTATTTTATTTCATATTATAAATAGAGTAAAATTTTCATTTTGTAAGTTCATAAAATAGTTAAATATGCATTTTACATGGTGTCAAAACATTTAAATATAAAAATTCATGATTGATAAAAAAGCTAAAAAAAAAAAAAAAAAAACATAATAAACATGTTACTTGATTTGAGTGTACGTGATGATGTGATGCATGTGAGAAAAGAGCAAAGAGAACATTCGAGAAGCAAATATCAAATCGAGTGCACTCGTGTTCTGACTTTATAGTGTTGGGGGAGAAATTTAATGTTTATTGAAATGTATTTGATTCCTTACAATTTTGATTCCTTACAATTGGCCTAAAACATATTTACTGTGTGTTTCTCATTTGTACACTGTAAAAGCAAACACTGTAAAAATATTCACAAAGTTAGAAATATTTAAATGTACATTGCATCTTGGTTTCTTGTCATAATAATTATATTCCTTGGAGTTATTTGTTAAATTTAAAAGCTAGAATCATACTTCTACCCTAGACAAAGGTTTTATACATTGAGATGTCTCTTTTACCATTGGTTTAACTTGAGGTTACAGGAGTCCTATATAATTTGGTTATTCCTTTCATAATAACAAGCAGCTTGGTAAAAGGGTTACACACATACAAAACAAAAAACAGCACCACGCTCTAGTGTCCGGGTGATGTGGATCAGAACATTGGTTCTCAAACTCATCAGGTCCCACCTTATCTCTAATTTTGACAGTGTAACCACAGACCCACTCCACCATGTCTGTGCTGTTCTGCTGCTGCTGTTGGACTTCTTCAGTGCAACACTGCAATGCCCCCATGATGGAACAAAGATACAGGTCTATTTATTATTTTATTCATGTCTCGTGTATTCTCAGGTTCAGTGTGATGGCTCTCTGGCGCCCCTCATGGACGTGTGGGGTAAATCCACTGTTGATGTCCTGCTGGATATTTGTCCAAACAGTCCTCTGTTTGCAGAACTGTCACAGGAGCAGAGAGAGAGCAGCCTGCAGGACCACTGGTACACACAGACACACACACAGACACGCACCCCCCCCCCCCCTCCCCCACACACCCCCACACACACCCCCACACACACAGACACACCCCCACACAAGCTCAATTAAAGAGGGAAAGTGGAGAAAATAACTTGATATGATACTCTGTCTGCTGTGTGCAGGAGCCAGGGGCCCTCAGGTGTGAACTCAGAGCATGACCTCATCTCACAGAAGGTATGGCCCTTTACAGCAGACTGCTCTTAATCACACCTACACCTTACATGAGCACTATGTGACCTGTGGCGCCCCCCTAGGTGGAGCTGTGTGAAGCGCTGAGGAGCTGCATAGAGAGTTTAGAGCAGGAGAAGGAGGAGCTGAGTGATGCAATCAGGGCCCACATGGAGCTGGGGAGGCAAGTAGAGGCCTGGGTACAAGAGCACTGTGAGGCAGCACACAGGACCAAGTACGTCATGTTCATAGGTATGTCACAGGCCCACACCCCCAAATATGACATTTCTTCAACTATTTATTTAGTTGTTACTAGTTTTATTTATTTATTTAGTTATTGTTCATGGAATACTAGATTCTAATGATTTAAAGAGGTGTAATAATACACTGGAAAGTTCTGGAGCGAGTGGTGAATGCTCCATAGGATGAGTTTAGGTCATTTTATATTCTGTCCATAGACAGTATAATAGAGCTGGACAATATAGCAAAAAAAAAATCTCAATTTTTTTATGACAAGGTCAATCAAAGTCAAAACAGTGACTGCTCTTTACCCCATGGGTACATAGCTATGTATATATATATATATATATATATATATATATATATATATATATATATATATATATATATATATATATATATATATATATATATATATATATATATATATAAAATCAATCTCTGGAACACAGAACCATCTCCTTCCTGAGTGGTATAATGGCTGGACATCCCCATGGTGTTTATACTTGCGTATAATTGTTTGAACAGATTAAAGTGGCACGTTCAATCATCTAGAAATTGCACCCAAGGATGAACCAGATTTCCACAATTCTCTTCCTGATATCTTGGCTGATATATTTTGACTTACCCATGATGTTAAACAAAGAAGCTGTGTGTTAGATATATAGATATACTGTAGGTTGGTATACGTTCAGTTTCCCTCTCTCTGAGCTGCAGGTGACCTGGAGCGGGTGGTGAACCTGCTGCTGTCCCTGTGTGGACGCTTGGCCCGAGTGGAGCGCTCTCTAGCCTCACTGCGCAGACAGGAGCCTGCAGAGGACAGCACTGAACTCTGGGTAAGTTTTGTTGACCTCTGTTTGACTATAGATGGGTTTATCTTGATACTTGATAAAACTTGCTTGGTTTCAGGACTCTCTTCTTCACAAACAGAGCATCCTCTTGCGTCAGACCCAAGATGCCTTGGAGCTAAGGGACCACCTGGAGCGGCGGCAGTGCATAGTCCATGAGTTCCTGTGCTACAGTCTGGAGCCCTCCCAGTTGCAGCAGTACCAGCGCCTTGTGAGCTCCACGCCTGCCCTGGTCATCACCCACCGCCGCCTGGACGAGATGCTCCAGCAGACTCAGGAGCAGCTCAGCCTACTCCTGGACACACTGCCTTTGGAGGTGACCCAGGCTCGGGGGTGGAGCCGCGTGGGTCTGGCTCTGTCAGCCACACCCCTTCTCAAGATTTCACAGGTTCCACCCAAATAGCACCCAAGCCCCACTCATCTGGTTCGGCCCACCTACCTAGACTGTCCTGTCACCATGACGACGCTGTGACTGGAGGGCCACACAGAGAAAAAAGCAGACTTCACTGACTCATATGTATCACCTCACCATGTGTTTTATAAAACCATCTTCTGCCTATCACAAATGACTTTGCTTTGTATTATTCATCTTACACAATCTTAGCCTTGAGCAGTGTTCAGACCAATCTGCCTCCTGAGCAGCTGCCTGCAGGACTGTCCACTTAGCTCTACAGGCTAGTTTGTAATAGGCTCACAGCTCTAATTGCAGGGCACAAGTGGCTGTAAAAACTCTATTGCAGAGGTTTGTCCTGGCTTGTCCTGGCTTGTCCTGGTTTATGGTTTATGGTTGCCTGGCAGTGCCATCCCTCCAGTATGCTGTTTAAGGATACATATACAAAGATTTTCTGGCTACAATACAGTATTTAACGAGAATATCCAAATGAAACAACTCTTGCACAAAGTTTAATGTTTAATCCCATCTGCAAAAATTAATTGAGGTTTCTCTGAGCTTTGGCTATGTTTATGATCGAATAGTAAAAGTCAAAGTTAAATCAAACAAAAGTTGTTTAGGATTGAATGTAAATCCATTTAATCCCCACAACTACAAAAACCCTGTCTGACCATTCGGGGGCACCTTACACCTTACCTCTTCATCTGTGTTTTACACAGCTCCTGGTGGCTGTCCTGTCCTCACATTCACATTGTACTCACACGTAGGCAAGGCAAGTTTATTTGTATAGCACAATTCATACACAAGGTAATTCAAAGTCCTTTACAGAATAAGAAAGACATTAAAATCACACAAATCAAAACATAAATAATCACAAATAATCATCATAAAATTAACATTAAAAGAGAAGAGTGCAGAATAAAACCCTTTCAGTCGTATGCACAGATAAACAGAACTGTTTTGAGCCTGGATTTAAACATTGTCAAAGTAGAGGCCTGCCTCACATCTTCAGGAAGACTGTTCAAGGTTTTAGCTGCAGAAAACTTAAATGCTGATTCCCCATGTTTAGTCTTGACTCTGGGCACCAGCAGGAGGCCAGTCCCTGAGGTCCTCAGAGTGTGAGATGGTTCATATGGCACTAACATGTCGGAGATGTACTTTGGACCTAGGCCATGGAGAGACTTATACACAAGCAGAGCTGCTTTAAAGTCTATTCTTTGAGCTACAGGAGCCAGAGACCTGAGCACAGGACTTATGTGCTCGTACTTCCTGGTTCTAGTCAGAACCTGAGCAGCAGCGTTCTGGATGTACTGCAGCTGTGTTAAGGCTCGTTTGGAGAGGCCAGTGAGCAGGCCATTACAGTAGTCTAACCTACTGGAAACAAATGCATGGATAAGTCTCTCTAAGTCTGGCTTTGACAGTATACCTTTGATTTTTGCAATGTTTTTAGGTGGTAAAAAGTTGCAGATGTTATTGATTTGATGTGGCTGTTAAAGTTCAAGTCTGAGTCCATTATTACCCCTAGATTTCTAGCCTGATTTGAAGGTTTTAGAGAGAGAGACTGGAGGTGACACTGACACTTTCTCTATGTTTCTGTGGGCCAAAGATGATGACTTCAGTCTTGTCTGAGTTTAGCAGAAGAAAGTTGTTTTCCATCCACACACTGATCTGTTGATGCAGTGAGTGAATCCACTGGTCCATATTCACCTGCTGCAGTGAGACATAGATCTGAGTGTCATCTTTATAGTTGTGGTAAGACACATTAAAGGACACGTATAAGGATGCCTTACACTTGTGCTTTACAAGCTCATCAAAACCTGTCATTATTAGTCATTCACTCCACACTCAGTAGTAGATGATACGACTGTAGCCACAGTTCCCCTGAGGTAGACTCATATGGGTGAAGTGTCTTCCCTAAGAACACACTCTCTCTCTCTCTCTCTCTCTCCCTCCCCTCCCTCAGACCTCACTCATCTCTCTATCTCCTCCCTCCTCTCCCTCTCTTCTAATCTTCAGTATTCACTCTGTTGCTCTTCTGCAGACCCTCACTGCATGGATCTGTTCATAATTACAGTGTGTTGAATGTTCTTTGCACATTAACACCTTTTTAAACCTGTGACCCTTCGCTGTGTTCTGTGTGTTCACAGGTATTTGTCACATTGTGGGGACTAAAATCTGCACGCACGCGAACCTGTCATGATAATTTGGCTTATCGTTCCATATATATGAGCTGGAACAAAATATTTTGGGGCTCAGTATTTACTGTGTGAACAGTTTCTTTGCAATAATTGGTTTTTTTGTTTTTTGTTATTTTGTTATAACACAATAAGATTTGAGATGTAGAGAGTAGAATAAATAACTTTCATGGCTAACTATTGCTTCATTCTGCTGTTTGTGTTGGAGCTCAGGTTAATGAGATTATCCTGCTTTTTGGTTATTGTGTCAAAGGCAAAAAAAAAAAAAAGTAACAATAAATATAATGAATCATTGTATAGCTCTGTAGCTTATATATTATATATATATATATATATATATATATATATATATATATATATATATATATATATATATATATATATATATATATATATATATATCGTGCTTCACGCTGCCATCTCAATGTGATGACCCAACAAACATGTGTCTGAGTGTCAGAGATAAGTGCATCTCATTATTGGTCAGATCAGTGCAGTGGACAGACCTCAGGCGGTGTGTATTAGTCCTGTAGGTACAGGACCTGGGCTGAGCTATGGCAGTCACGTGCCCTGTGCGTCAGGTGAGGGCACATACCTGCAGTGGGCGGAGCTATGCGTGAGCCAGCTCCCGGACTTTGTCCCCGCATATAGCAGCGCCATGGCGGTGGAGCTCACGCAGGACGCCGTGCTCTACTTCCTCCAGAGCCGCGGAGGCTCCGTGACCAACGCAGAGCTGTTGCTCCACTTTCGGCCCTTCCTCCGGGAGCACGCGAATCGGGACCGGAACCGTGAACTGTTCAAGAGGTTTGTGAACTCAGTGGCGCGGGTCAAACAGGAGGACGGCGTCAGCTACGTTGTGCTCCAACAAAAGTTCCGCGGCCAAGTCCACGGCGTTGGCTCTGGTGTCAGCAGACACAGCACAGAGGCGTCTGTTGGCGGCTCGAGCAACGTGCACCTCAGTCCGCTCCGACATCCAGACAAACCTCGCAACAAAAGCTCGGAGCCTGGACCCACCCAAGGGCCACTCGTCCTCCCGGCAGCGGGGATCATCCTCAACAATAACAACAATAATAGTGTGGAGCCCAACTTGAACCTGCCACAGCGCAAAGTCCAACCGAGCCTTGTGCCCGAACCTTCTCCCGCACAGGAGGCGCTCACGAGTCTCCCCAAGAGCTCTGAGGCGGCCAGCCAAGCCCTGCCCGCCCCGCCTCAGGGACCCAAGGGGCTCCCTAAAGGTCCTGCTCGAAAAGAAGCCCCTGTGACACTCGTAGAGCCCAGAGGATGTGTTCCTGCCCCGGTGTGCTCCGCTCGGCCCGTCCCTCATCCGCACGGTGCTCCCCACCCCTCCGTGAGCCCGGGCCCTACTCAAAGCGTGCCCCATCAAGTCTCTGTCAGACAAGTCGAGCAGGATGTCAATACGAGTGAACCGCCTCTCCTGCTGGGGCAGGTGCGCTCTCTCCAGACGCAGAGAGTGCGCCTCAGGCAGAGCTACCGGAGCGCCGTGTCAGTGGAGAAGGACGAGGATGAAGAGGAGGAGTGCGCCCCGGGCAGGACGGCTCCGGCTCCGGTTGAATCCACTGAGTTGTGGGGCAGGTCCGCGATGGAGATGCCGGGGCGGGACATGTTCCAGTCCACACCGATCGTGGACACAGGACCAGTTCAACGCTGCAGTCCAGAGACCAGCGCGCGAAGCTTGGACGAGCGTCACGTGACCGACCTGCGAGCCTCTCCTCGCGTTTGGCCTCAGAAGGTGACTCTTTTCTATCACACTAGGGGCCTACTCACACCTACGGGCTTTAGTCCGATTAAAACGGACCAGAGTTCAGTTCCCCTGAAAGTCCGGACTTCATTTCAGGTGTGAATAAAGGAACAAACAAGCGGACTTCAGCTGGGTCTGTCCGCTTGTTTGGCTTCCAAACGTTCTCTGGATCCATTATGGTCTGAATACAAACGGCCTCGATCTGAAACGAAACACAAAACATGCACTTGGTCTTGACGAAGCGCCCTCAGGACAGAGAGACCGGCCCGGGGTGCGTCTGTCCGGAGGGTCACGAGCCCTAATGGCGCGTGGGCTGTTCACGTGTGAGCGCCTGTTGTTGAAAATTACGCGACTTCAAATCCAAACGCATAAGAGGCCTGTGTATTTGTGGAAACATTCACGCAGGCTATTTGTTAAATTTGGTGACGTATTCGGCGCGTGTACCATCACATGGCGCACATGCTCATAGTGTAAAATGCACAAACCCCGCTCCTCCTAAAGCGCATCTAGGTCCTGAAGCTGACCGCTGTTTAGTCCATTTAAATCCACGTGTCCAGGATGAAATATATTCCTCCAAAAAACGTTTTGTATATTCCAGGTCTTGAGCTGTGTGTGTGTAACACTGCAGCCCAGGCTCAGAGGAGCAGTACTTCGTGTTGTTGTAATCTCATGTGTGTAATCTCCAGTCCTGTGTTCCCTGCGGACTTTCAATATAAAGCTTTTGTGACTTGTAGACTTTCTTGAGTAAAACTTGTCGTTCCTCTTCCCACTGTGAGTAAGAATACTGTTACCTCAATAAAAATATTACTCAAGTAGGAGGAAAAATATGCTCCTAGAAAAAATCTCTGAAAAGTACAATTTCCTTAAAAATGTACTCAAGTAAATGTAAATAAGTACTGCCCACCTCTGCAAATGACTCATTATAGATGCGCAAGAGACAAGCAGCTGGTCAGAACCATCAGCTCAAAAAGAGCAGTCAATGGGTGGAAGAAAGTTTGCAGTTCAATGCTGGTGTGTTGTCTGTAATTGAGCAAGACACTTTGGCCAAGTTGTCTGCCCGTCTGAACGTGCTAGTATTGGCATTATATGGGTTGTTTGTCTGGTAGCGTGTAGTGTTGTCACAATACTAACATTTTCAACTCGATTTCTATACTAAGGGATAAACGTGTGGTATATTGGTGTATACTAGTCTATGTGCTCTTCTACTTCTCACACATCAACATCATCAGAATCAGAATCAGAAGACTTTTATTGCCATAGTCTGTGAACACAGTTCACAAACTAGGAACTTGCTTCGGTGAAAAAGTACAACATAAACACACTGAATAAATACAAATACAAATAAGGGCATGCACAAAGTTAAAAAGATATGCTTAAAAAAATCAAGCGAAATACTTAAAGGGAGAAAAATATATACAACAGCAGCATCAGAACAACAGTGCAAAGTGGCTTATTAAAGTGCACCAAATCACCAGGGCGACCGTACGTGGTGCCATCTTGGATCTAAAGCTATTCATTTCTGTTGTGTGAATCTGTCTTTTTTAGTATTGATACCAGCTCAAATGAGTATGTGGTTTTAATATTGATTTAGTAGCTGATCGGTCTGTTGAGGATGTGTTTGGAGTTGGACTAGACCTTGCAGATGTCCACATGTCCCTTTTTAAGATGCATACATATACGTATGTAGCATTACCATGATTGTCTGAACAGACTCATATTTTACTGTTGTTGTGCGGTGCACACATGTACGTACTGCATACATGTACCCGGCAATCTATGCTGTTACTGTTTTTTACTGTTAATATGTAAATATGTATATATGTATGAATGTTTAGGACCTGAGGGTGCTCTGTAAACTCCAGTATCTTGGTCGTCTCTGAGCGTCAGGAGACGACTAACACATCTGGACTGAACTGGCTTTAAGCTAAATTAACTTATTTATTAGAACACTACAGCACTTTAACATGACTGGAAGCACTTTAGCCACATACGCACTTTATAAATAGGCACTTAACCAACTCCACAGATCTCAAAAAAATCACTCCCTACGGTCTGATTTGTGTTGTCCTGTCTCTTGTCTCGTTTTAGATGTTGAGGGACTGAGAATGAAAATTAGCTGTGCAGCTAACTTGAGCACATTTACACGTGTATTTTTTACTGGTGTTTATTAATGTGCATTGTCTCTTTTAAATAAGACTGACAGTCAGTGTGTCCTCAGGTGTCCCCTGTGCAGATAATCCCGCAGATCCATGTCCAGGACTTAGACCCGGGTCCCAGGCAAGGATCTGACCCAGAGTCCAGCTTCAGTACACCACCTCTGCTCACATCTCACAACCTCTGTGTATGTATGACACCTCACTATGAAAGGACTATGCCTCACTGTGTATGTACTGTGTATGTACTGTATGTACTGTATGTACTGTGTATGTACTGTATGTACTGTGTATGTACTGTGTGTACTGTGTATGTACTGTATGTACCGTGTATGTACCGTGTATGTACTGTATGTACCGTGTATGTACTGTATGTACTGTGTGTATGTACTGTATGTGCTGTGTATGTACTGTATGTACTGTATGTACTGTGTGTACTGTATGTACCGTGTATGTACCGTGTATGTACCGTGTATGTACCGTGTATGTACCGAGTATGTACTGTCACCGATGTGATTAATTATTAATGATGTATAACTAAAGGCAAACTGAGCAAAGCTGTTATTTCAGAAGAGCGTCTCAAACTGGTTGGCCTTCGTATGACTCAGTGCACATCAAATAGCTCCCAGTTTCAAAAAGGTTGCTGACCCATGGTCTAGATTTTGGACATCTGTGTATTTTGATTAAAAATGGCCGCCATATTGGAGATTCGGTGTGGTCACCATTGATTTTTGATTTTTTGGTCAAGGTCACATAAAGAATGAGTGTATTGAATTTGATTGGATTATGTAAACAGTTTTTTTCACTTCTCATTGACTTGTTTGAGGTGCAGCTTTCCAAACGTAGATGTAGACAGGGCGTGATCCTCATTGGCTTTTTTGTTCAGAATTTTATAAAGGCTGTCTGTACCAAAAATCATTTGTCTACGACATACTTTTTCTGCTCCATTTGAACTTTGCAGGAAGTGCTGGAAGACATTTTTAAAGATAGAAGTTTAATTCATTGGGTTCGTCCAGATCCGATATATTTTTGATAGATTTTTAAGCTTTCAAAAATGGTTGCTTCGTTAATAGCTCTTCATGACCACAACCTGAGACTTATGGAAATTCCTTTAACAAATTTTGACCCCCGATATGTCTTGATGATGCTGCAATAATCGGAATACGGTGATCTCACAATAATATTGTGGTCCATCACAATACATCGAATTTCAGTTACCTCCTTAAATCCTTTGGTATGGTACAGCAATGGCTACAAAACAGAGGGAGCTACATAGACCATGACCTGCTGCTCCGTTTCAGTGCTGTCTAAATATTAAGCATTTCTAAGTCCTAGTTCTTTGGATTATGATAGAACTAAAAGCTTTTTAAAGGGAAAAAGTAGCATATTCTTTTTTGCCTTCGCAAAATATTGTAATAAATATCGTAGCATACTATGCATTTCGTGCAAATATCGTACTGAGAGATTTGGATATTGTTACATACCTATTTGTTTACTCCAAGATGGCCGACATGACAAACTCCTTCACTGGAAATGGAGAATGAAGAACTCACTGTAGTTTGTCAGTTCACACCTTCTCTACAGTCTCCTCTAGTACATTATAGCCTTTCGTCTTCTTTGACATAAGCCTGCTGTTGTTTTCCCCTGTGACCAGCAGGGCCCTAGCAGCAGTGTGGAGCACAGCCCCAGAGGGTCGGCCTGGAGCAGCTGCGAAGAACTGTCGCACAGTGGTGGGTGCTTTTTCTCAAGGTTCACAAGGGTTTACAGTGATCTAATGGTAGACTGAAGAACATTTCCTTGTCCATGAGAGCAGGAGGTCCGGGAAGTGCTGGAGGTCCCAAGGCTGGAGCAGGTGGAGGCAGCTGGCAGCAGTGTGCAGAGGAGCATGCTCCAGGGGCAGACAGAGGGAGGGCCTGGCATGGAACTGCAGGTAAATCTCCACTTTTCTGAGAAGGCTCTTTGTTGGTTGTAGTTTTATCATCAGGTCTGCCTCCTAGGATATTTATGATATATTTAGCTTCCTCTCAGCCCATGTGGACAAGACTGATACTGCAGTGCACATATGTCTAACCAAGTCTAAAACCACTCCGAAACTAGGTCTAAACCTGGACCTTTTGGTAGAACATAATGAGATCTAAACCAGAACTTTGTGGATTTTTATTAGTTCACTACATGTAAGAATTTTATTTTAAATGACATAATTGTGACCTACAGTTGAAACCAGAAGTTTACATACACTATATAAAAAGGTATGTATGTTTTTTTCCCCCTCACTGTCTGACATGAAGTCAGACTAAGCCTTTTACTGTTTTAGGTCAATAAGAGTTAACAAAATATTTCTATTTGCTAAATGCCAGAATAATGACTGAAGAAAGTAATGAAAAATTGTCTTTAAAAAATCCTTCTAAGTCAGAAGTTTACATACATGTCATTAGTATTTGGTACTATTGCCTTTAAACTGTATGACTTGGGTCAAATGTTATATCCTTCCACAGGCTTCTCACAATACTTAGCAGGAATTTTGGCCTATTTTTCCTGACAGAGCTGGTGTAACTGAGCCAAGTTTGTAGGCTGCCTTTCTCACACATGCCTTTTCAGGTCTGCTCATAAATGTTCAATAGGATTGAGATCAGGGCTTTGTGATGGCCCCTCCAAAACCTTGGCAGTATGCTTCGGGTGATTGTCCATTTGGAAGACCCATTTGTGCTCAAGCTTTAACTTCCTGGCTGATGTCTTGAGATGTTGCTTCAATATTTCCACATAATATTCTTTCCTCATGATTCCATCTATTTTATAAAGTTCACCAGTCCCTCCTGCAGTAAACCAACCTCACAACATGATGCTGCCACCCCCGTATTTCACAGATGGGCTGGTGTTTTCTGGCTTCCAAGCTTTCCTCTTTTGCTTCAAATGTAATGATGCTCATTATGGCCAAACAGTATATTTTTAGTTTTGCCAGACCACAGGACATGTCTCATAAAATAAACTGTTTGTCCCTGTGTGCACTGGCAAACTGTAATCTTACTTTTTTATGTTTCTTTTGGAGTAATGTCTTCTTCCTGCAGAGTGGTCTTTCATCCCACGTCAGTACAGCACTTGTTTCACTGTGGATAATGACACACTCTTACCAGTTTCAGAAGCATCTTCACAAGGTCTTTTGCTTTTGTTCTTGGGTTGATATGCACATTTCGGACCAAAGCTTGTTCACCTCTGGGACACAGAACCCTCCTTCCTGAGCGGTATGACGGCTAAACATTCTCACGGTGTTTATAGTTGCATATAACTGTTTGCACAGATGAATGTGGCACCTTCAGGCATCTGCAAATTGCACCCAAAGATGAACCAGCCTGATATCTTGGCTGATTTCTCAAACTCAAATGTTGTCAATAAACCAAATAAGAAGCTTCCAAATACATGACATCATCATCTGGGTTTTCCCAAAAGTCAAATCTTACTGTATGTAAACCTCTGACTTTGAAAAAAAGCAATGAAAATTTGTCTAAAAATATCCTTCTCTCATTATTCTGGCATTTAGCCAGACATAATTTTGGTAAAAAAGCATATGTGTCTTTTTTATGTAAACTTCTGGTTTCCACTGTATATGTGTCCAAACTTTCACTGATAACAGTTTAAATACTGATTTATTCTTACTTACAGACACATAGGACATGATGTCTCACTGATTTAGGTTATAATTTGTTGTTTTGTTTCTCAAGATGATTATCCAATCAGAAAACAGAATGAGCCTCACATGAGTCTCTTTTGGGTTGCTAGTTTTTATATTAAAATCCAGTTGGTTTGAACCTAAAAGGACTCTCTCTGATCTGAATCATCACCATCTACAGCACCTGCAGCCAATCATTTATCATGTGCAGCGTCTGCAGCTCAGTGAATTCTGGAGGTTCTGGGCTTTCACATGAAGCCTGTCCTTGAGAAAAAACTTGGATGTATCATCTGTCTGCAGGTTAAGGCTCCGGCAGCACAGACTCAGTTGAGATTGTAGTATCTGTGATGAACTGACCGGCAAACGGGAGGAGGAAACAGTGTCTTTCTTACTTCAGTGTTGTTTTTAATGTTCACTGTAGTTAGTTGATTGTATTCCTCTGTGGCAGATGATCTTTATGTTGACAAGGAGGAGCCTAGTAATGGCTCCACCCCCTCCCTGGCTCAGCTCCGCCCATGGGTTGCCCTGCGACGCAGCAGTAATCTGAGGAGCCGCATGTGTCTGAGTGTGGGAGCAGACCTGGACCAGATGATGGAAGAGGAAGACCACCGAGGTACCGAAAGCACTTCAGCATCAGGAAGCAAGCGTCACACCGCCCTTATACACAAGTATCAAAACTGATCAGGAGGATTTCAGTTAGGGATGCATCGTAGATTGGGTTTAGGCGACATCAGCACATGGTAGAATCCATTTTGGTAGTTTTCTAGAATGTCTAGAATGTGATTATGTCATACTCCCAGATAAGGACAAGAGATAGATTTGCCTGTTGTTTACATTGTACTTTGCTATGAAATATCCAAAAGGTAAATGCACATATGAACCTGATCATTTTTATTAGTGACTAGACCCAGGAACTGATTTTTTTTTATGCAATATAGCATTATTCATTTTAGCTCCCCCCATCTGTATTAAATATTATTGGTCTATAGAATGTTATGTCATCTGAAACCCAACAATTTAAACTGAGCTCGACAGGTTAGAAGTCTATGTGGGAATTTGCTGTGTAACTGTCAGGATTAACCATAAACCAGATGAACAAATCTGTAATCTCTCTGAAGGCACTACTCTGACAGAAGTTATTCCTCAAGTTAGACTTTAATCTGAGCTTTTTTTAACACAATTTGACCAGAAATAGCTGGTGTAGACTGAACTACAACAGGTGAAATGATTTTTATGGTTTAACAAGTAAAATGACATTAGTCACAAGCTAGCTAGCTAGCATTAGCCAACAGTTTTTTTTGGTTTTTTTAAAATTGGTTACTCTCACCTTTTTTGTTGAAAACCTAGCAAATCTAAAGGTGCTTTTATTAATCACAAGTTCCTAAAAATATGTTTAAATCTATTTGTATTTTTTAGGAGAGTTTGCTAATGTGTACATTGTTATCATTTTGAATGTTCCACCATGGAAATGAATGCAGGAGTTACCATGGCGACACAAACACCCTAATGGCAATAGTGTGGTTTGTCCCGCAGCTCTGGGGGGCAGTGAGGCGGCTCGTCTCCACCGGCTGCACCTTATCTCGTCGTCCCTGAGCCTGAGACACATGTCTTCGTCCTCAATGTCATCCCTGTCCTCCTGCTCCACGCCCCCCCGGTGCCACAGTCTTGGTGACCTCACAGACAGGGAGCCCGCGAAACAGAGGAGGAGTGTTCTGAGCAGCGCGTCGCAACAGGAAACCCACCGCAGACAGGTAACACACGCATATACACACACAAACACACCCCCACACACACCCCCCCCCACACACACACACACCCCCACCCACACACACACACACACACACCCTCCCACATCCACCCACATCCACCCACACCCCCCCCACCCACACACACACACACACACACACACATTATGGTTTTCAAAAGTATTAAAAATCTATTAAAACTAGGATCAAAAATCAGGAGAATAATGGAGGCTAAAACTAGTATCAAAAATAGATACTGATTTGAGCAGGTATTGATACTAAAAATGTCACATTCACAGAATTTAACCTTTAACCTTTAGAGTGATCTTTAGCTGTAAGACCACATAGACTAGTATACACACATAAGCCACAATGAAACCTACCTGCACAAGTGAGGGACGGCACAGATAAGGTCATATGGTAATATAAAAGAAAATATTACCATTTAATGTTGAAAATCACATTCTATTATCTAAAGAAAGATTTGAGGAGTGTTAAACCAGTTAAATCCAACATTATATAATAGTACTTTGTTTTATATTATCATGTGGTCTTATATCTGTGTAATCCCTCAGTCGTCCAGGTAGGTTTCATAGTGATCCATATACTAGTCTGTGTGGTCTTATAGTTGTTTTGATACAGCTCATTCTAAAGCACATATGTCAGAGTCAAGGCCAGATCCGGCCCACGAATGAAGTATCTATAGCCCCCGGGATGATATTTAATTACTATTAGAACCAGCCCGCTGGTGTTTTGTACCATCAACACTACATTTCCCACAATGCAACGGTAGCCCACGAAGTCACTTCAGCGCAGCAAGCGGCCTCGTATTCATTATTCATCAGCAGTCAGAGTAGATGTCAACTTTCAGCTACCCCTCTCCTCAAAAATGGCTAAACAGAAGGTGGAAGCTGAGAACAGGGGGTTTCAAGGTGGGAGGCAGAGTACATGTTCACGGAGGTAAAAGGCAAACCTGTGTGTTTTCTGTGTGGAGGTCTTAAGTCCTGGCAGGCTCTTTTCACAAAAGCCAAATCACGAAGCGAGGCTGCTGTCAAGGCTAGTTTTATTGTGGCAGAAGAGGTCGCAAAATCAGCCTGGCCATTTACAGAAGGAGAGTTGATCAAAAACTGTATGCTTAAAGTTTGTGACGCAGTGTGTGAACAAACAGAACTTTTTGTAAGTACAGTAATATATTTGTATATTGTTCACATGTGCCCAGACAAAAGGCAACTATTTTCAAACGTGAGCCTGAGCAGAAACACCGTTGCTGAACGTGTAGACCAGCTTTCCACCAATCTAAAAGAACAGCTTGTTGGAAAAGATTTCATTGCATATTCCCTTGCTGTGGATGAGAGCACGGACACATCTGACACTGCCCAGCTGTCAATTTTCGTCCGTGGAGTAGACTCTAGCCTGAGCATAACCAAAGAGTTTTTGGCATTACTTCCTATGCACAACTACAGGACAAGGTCTGTATGAAGAGGTATCTAGATGTGTAACTGACATGGAGCTGCCACTTGTGGGATTGACAGCAGACGGAGCACCCGCAATGTGTGGGCACAGGAGTGGATTGGTGGCAGGGATGCGTGAGAGGATGTGGGAGGAAAACGTCACGGGTGAAATGACAGCTTATCACTGCATCATACACCAGGAGTCGTTGTGTGGCAAAGTCTTGGAAACGAACAAAGTATTGTTTTGTTTGTGTACCATAGATTTTTGTATTTTGTTTTATTGTATTGTATTTTATTTATATTTCTTTTTCAGTTGGATGGACTCAGGTTAAATTGCAGATAAGAGCCATGAGAAAGAATACAACTGATTTAGATTTTTTTTTTTTTTTCTCATTTTACTATTTGAAAGCAGTGATTGGTCGGATCACAGAGCAGCACAATAATGCATTTTCAGTTTATAATGCATGCAGTTTCATTTATGCATTTATCTTGATATTAAGGAACATATTTTCTTTTTGAAGGACATTTACTTTTTTACTGTTTGCCTGTTGAAAATGTTTCCCTTGAGGTTACTGACAGAGCCATAAAATAATATTGCTTTATTCATTTAATCATTAAATAATATACACTGTGTTAGGTCTTGGTTCAATAGGCTGTGTGCAGTCATTTCAGTATGTTTTAATAAACATTGAACCAGTCCGGCCCTTGGCTTATAGCAAATTTGTTATTTTGGCCCTCCGTGTATTTGACTTTGACATCCCTGTTCTAAAGCTATTCAGGAAAGGTTCATTTCTGTCCTGTGAATGCGACTCTTTTATTATCAATACCTGCTCAAATGATCATCGTTTATGTACTAGTTTTAGTATCTGAGTTTCAATACTTATGAAAACCCTATTCCTTAGTGAATGAATGAATGAATGAATAGTTTATTATTGTGTCTTGCATACAAAGAATGCCGAGCCCAAATGGGCTTATAAGACACCATTAACAAAAATACAATAGTCCAATAGTCCAGACGTGTATACAACAAACAAAAACAAAAACAAAAACAAAACAAAAATAAAACTCATTTAAACAAACTCATTTGCCGCTTCTTCCAGGCTTTACATAAAAATAAAACCAACTTATAAACATTAGAATTAAACAACCATTTCATTTTGCTGTCATCATCACACCAGAACATTTCAGGACATTGAGTGAACATTTCATCAAATAAAGGATTTCTAAATTCATTGTAAAATGGACAATGCAACAGAAAATGAGCTTCACTTTCTACTTCGCCCAACTCACATAAACCACAAAGTCTTTCTTCTTCAGGGGTTTGAGAGAATCTCCCAGTTTCTAAAGCCAGAGGAAGGATCCCTGTATGTAACTGTGCCATCAATGATCTTTGCTTCCTACTCAAATTTGCTCTGACATAGAACTCAACCTTAAACGTATCTTTTAATTGAATGTATGTTCGCAACTTGGGTTTAGCCAAGATCCCATTCAGCCACTGCTCTTCATAATTAGACATCAGTTTTGTTCTTATTTTGTTTACGCTACATGACAAATTATTATGAAATACATACTGAAGTTGTACTTCAGCAAAAACAGCCCGTAGCTCTGCTGCCCAGGGTGACTTGTGTTTACTCCATACAAAGACCTTTTTTAAAACTCTATCATCAAGTTGATTAATAATTCGATTCCATAATCTGACCATATCACACTTTCTTTGGATTAAACCCGGTACCCAACCCATATCACCCTGTACAGCCAAAACTGGGACAAACTTGTGCACTCCCAAAAAACAGCGGATGGCTCGGTTTTCCACAGCATCCAAGGCAGAACTTTGTCTAGCCCCCCACACACCAGCAGCATAATTTAAAACAGGAGATACACAGGCCTCATACAGCTTTGAATATGTTTCATAACCAAGATCTTTACACATTTTCACTTTGTTAATCACAGAACCAAGAGCTCGACTGGCTGAAGCAGCAAGGATTTTTACCCCACTGTCAAAACTCATAAATTCATCAAAAGTGAACCCCAGATATTTGTACTGAGGGACATACTCAAGATTCACAATTCCAAATGTAAGGACCTTTTTACTTGAGGAGCTGCCTTCCTCCTAAAATGCATTATTTGGGTTTTAGCTTGATTTATAGCAAGTCTCCACCTACAGCACCACTGTTGTAATATGTTTAACATCAGCTGCAGGTCTTCTTCTGTTTCCGCCAGGAGTGCAACATCATCAGCATAGAGCAGAATGCCCACAACATCACTGTCCATGTGTATCCCAATGTCCAGCTGTTTGATTTCAAGAGCCAAATCATTTATAAAGAGCGAGAACAGGCTTGGGGACAAAACATCCCCTTGTTTTACACCAGTAGGTGTAGGAAACCACTCGGTCCTTAAATCATTCACTTGAACACATCCAATACAGTCTGCATACAGGGATTTTAATGCTCTATAAAATCTCCCATCAACCCCGGCCTGAAGAAGTTTCAAACACAACAAATCCCTATTGACCCAATCAAATGCTTTCTTAAAGTCCACGAAACAAACAAAAGTGGACTTATTTTCAGCCAGTCGAGTTCTCACTATAGTTGAAACAGTGTAAATATGATCAATACAAGCTCTGTGTTTTCTAAATCCATTTTGTTCATCCACCAACAATTCTGTGTTTTCAAGAAACCGTGTCAATCTGGCATTTAAGATACTGGAATAAATTTTATAAACTGTACTTAAAAGACTGATTCCTCTATAATTAAGAGGCACTCTGGGATCATTTTTTACCGACTTAGGAATGGGTATGATTATAGATTTGTGCCATGTTGAGGGGACAATACCATATTCAAAACAAAACTTAAATAAACAAAAAAGAACGTTCAAAAGATGTGGGCATTTTAACACTTCATTTGAAATTTCCTCTACTCCCGTAGCTTTCCTTAATTTTGCCTTATTCAGAGCATTGCTTACTTCCTCCAAGGTAATATTAGAATTTAGGAGTGCATTTGGCTGATAACTTTCTTGCCCCATAATTAACTCTAAATCCTCTTTTAGTTTAACTGAGATTTCTCCAAAAATGGAGTCAAAATCCGAGGAAGACGGTCCCCCAGCATAGAGATTTGAAAAATCATCTTTCCATTTTTTAATGACTTTCTCTTTGCTTAGCTCCACCTCACCATTATGTACAATGACTTCCATTGGAATTTTCTTAACTTTTTGAGGCCCTAATTGATTTACCATTTTCCAAAATTGTTGTGGGTTACTTGCCTGCAAATTATCTATTTTTAGTGCTTGACCTTTTGAAAACCTTCTTTTATAAATTCTGAAATATTTGTCAAAAATGGACAAAGTCTGCTTATAATTGTCCCTCAAATCCTGTTTATTTTTTGACTCTTTACAACTAAGAAAAACTTTCTCTGCAGATTTACGAGCATCCCATAACCTCTGAAGATGGGCATTCCAGAATAACCTAGCGTTACTATTAGAATGACCTTAGTATTGAAATTGTTAGTATTGAGTGTTGTCACAACATCAATGTTTCAAATTCACACACATAGAACAGTACAACTTTGCAGGTCCTACAGGTCTCGCTGCAGAGTTTGTGAGGGGTTAATACTGTGACATTGGTGTACACTGTTGTGTGCAGAGCCAGGTGCCTCTGGAGGAGCACGAGCACCTGTGGCTGGTGAAAGCTGCAGAGGGGACCTGGCCTGACATCTACTCTCTGTTCAGAGAGGAGCCTTCCCTTCTGCATAGGAGGGATTTCATCTCCGGCTTCACTGTCTTGCATTGGATTGCCAAGCATGGAGACCACCGCGTCCTCAACACACTCTGGTGAGACCCTGTCCAGAACGCAGACACTGGTGCAAAGGTCCAAATCTTCAAAGAGCCCTTCAAGACTGGCTCTTTTTATATTTATAACATAAGCTCATGTGAGAACTCATTTTAAAGTGTGTATGTCAGGTTTGGATGATTCTCTTTTGTCAGATAATTTTTGTATACATTGGGGGTCATTATTTCCAACCAGGAAGTAAAAATTTCAACCTAAAAAAAGGGCCAAACTCTAAAAAAAACAAAACAACAATTCTTTTTCTCTTAAGTATAATGATCTTAAAGAGCCTATGACAGGCCCTAAACACACTTACCAACAAACTAGGTCGGTGATTAGTATAAATATAAAAATGCATAGAAAGAAAAATATGTTTGTTTATTTATTAAATATGAGACCGTGCACGTTAATCGACATGTGTTAGTACAGCATGTAAATGTGCCAGAGTTAGCCATGCAGGCTAATTTTCATCCATAGTCCCATTGGCTGGTTGATGGCAAGAAAGATTTAAAAAACAGATCTTGTTCAAGCCGTTCATGTTAAGAAACCATTCAGAAGAATGGGTCATGAATGCCACATCATGAGCAGATACATAACTGTCCTGTGTCCTCCTGCTGCTGTGTCCTGTCCTAGTGTCTCCCATGTGTTCTCCTGTGTAGTGTCCTAGTGTCCTCTCTGTGTCCTTCTACTGTGTAGTGTTCTCCCTGTGTCCGCCTCCTGGTTAGACTTGACTTTTGAACACTTTGTCATTCAGAATGGAATTTTGTTGTAACTGTTGCTGATTTTTTAATTCTGTATAGAGCACAGAGTAATATATAAAGTGCTTAATCGTCAGGATTAACAATTCAGATAAAAAGTGCAGCGGTGTCTACTAAAGTACTTGTAAGAGGATAGAGGAAGTACATATAAGAGGATTTCAACAGTCTGAAAACTAGTATAGAACCTGAATGTGCTGCATCAAATGTCTCATAACCTCTTGCAGAAGACAGCAGGAGGTGTATGTGGAGGGTTGTTGTTTCTGGCCCAGGAAAAACTGTGCTTTGGGGCAAAGTCCTGAACAGAGGGGAGAGTGGTCCCAATGATCTATTTTGCAAACCTCACTACTCTCCTCACATTCTTCCAGTCAGAGGCAGATGAGGTCTTTTCAGCCGGCACAGGAAATGCAGATGTTGCTGTGTGAGGTTGTTCATAATGTGCACTCCCAGAAACTTGGTGCTGCTGGCAGGAAGTTGGCAGGGCCGGTTCTTCCTGAAGTCCATGATGACCTCTTTTGGTGACGTTCAGGATCAGGTTGTTGTCACTGCACCAACTCACCAACTACGTCACCTCCTCCCTGTAGACCTGCCTGTTATTGTACCTAATGAGGCCCACCATTGTTGTCATCTGCAAACTTCACAATGTGGTTTGTAGCAGAGGACACAGTCACATGCCATCAATGTGAACAGTAGGACACGGCCCCGAGGAGAGATGACACTGAAGCGTTCTTACTGACCTGCACGAACCGTGGTCGGTTTGTCCAGCAGCCACAGATGCTGGAGGATGAGGGTATTGAATGCTCATCTAAAGTCCAGGAACAGTATATGCAGATGAGTTTCTGAGACTTGGATGGAGTGGCTGGTACGCAAACTGGAATGGGTCAAATGCGGGTGGGAGTTTAAAAGGCTGGTAAAAGACCGCATAATCTCCAAAGCACTTCATTATGAAGGGAGTGAGTAGTCGTTTAGTCAGCTGATTTGAGGTTTCTTTGGCACTGGAATGATGGTTGCCATTTTAAAGGAACTATGGATAGGCTTTCAATGACCCTTCGAACTTGTGTTTGAACAATTATTATATTTTTGACAAACTCCTGAACTTTGTGACTTCGGGTACATGTAGAAAGTCTGATGATGCTCTAACAGTCCTCAATGCCGACTCATCACCAGACCTTATCCAGGGCTTTTCAGTTGCCTCAATGCATTTGTTGTAGCCTGACACAGACATGGCAAAGTCATCAATATTGATTTCATCATTGCATGTTGCAGCCTCTTTGAATGTGCTCCAGTCTGTACGTTCAAAACAGTCCTACCATGCTGTGTACTGCCCTAGTGTCCCCCCTGTCTCCTTCTGTGTCCTCTAGTGTCCTCCTCCTCCTCCTCTTACTCAGCAGCAGGAGGAGCTGCTGCTGAGTAATGCCCTATTATCCTCCCTGTGTCCTCCTGCTGCTTTGTTGTAGTTAGTGACTTCTAAACTATTTCTTCTGACTTCTAAACTGCTGTCCTCTGTCCTCTGTCCTCTGTCCCAGGTATGGTGTGGAGAAGGCAGGAATGGCCTTTGACACAGATGCCCAGTCCTCCTGTGGCTACACTCCGCTGCACATTGCTGCCATCCACAATCACAAGAACATCATCCGGCTTCTGGTCAACAAGTTTGGAGCCAGCGTGAGTCTGCGGGATGCGGCGGGGAAGAAGGCTTGGTCCTACCTGCCCCAGGGCACCTCTTCAGACCTCTTCGAGCTGCTGGGAGCTCCTGTCAAAGCTGCTCTGGGACAGACAGGGGTAGGTGAGATGTGTGCCGCCCCACAGATTCGCTCACACTCACAGAAGCGTCGCAGACGGCATCACTTCTCCTCAGCCTCACAGCAGCGACCTCTGACTGTGGCTGGAGACCCCAAAGTCAAGAGGACCAGTTCTCTGGCTGCCTTCCTCAAACACAAGCCCTTGCAAAAGGTCAAGGCGGAGTGGGCCATCTGAGAAGGTTTCTGCTGTGTACTTCAGTATTCTACTGCTCCACACGCATCTGTCCAAGATGCCCAGCACACAGACTGGTCTTACCTCCTCTGGGGTCTTCTGTGGACACAGGCCTTACTTTAGCCCTGTCCATGCTCTCCTGGAGGCTGAGATCAGTGGTCACATGAATGAGCTGTGATGTGTGCTGTGTCCAATCTGAGCTGTGCACTGAAGACCACAGACTACACAGGTTTGCGAAAATTCCACGTCAAAACACACTTTGTATTATTCTGATAAAAGTATTAACACGCTGACCATGTGCTGCTGAATGCACTTGAGCACACCACTTTATTTGAAGTGAAATGTATGCACTTTCAATGATTGCACTGTGGCTGTAATGTTGAAGATGTGGAGATATTTTGGTGAATGGGTGACTGTCATGTAGTCGATGAGTCAGTAATATCAGATCTGTATAAAGGGATTTCAGTCTTCTCAGCTCATATGTCATTTTTACAGTGTGTGACTTGTACAAGACAAAACAAAGGTTTGTCCTATTAACACCAGTCAAAATTTTGAGACACTTAATTTTTTTGTTTTGTGTTTATTTCCATGACTATGGACATGGTAGATTCTCACTGAAGACATCAAAACTATGAACAGCAAATACAGTAAACAAGTGTGAAATAACATGGTTTGTTGTTTAGATTCTTCAAAATTAGCCTTGGCTTTGATCACAGCTTTGTACACTCGACATTCCACTAACCAATTCTAACAAGGTACACTCTGACACCATTTCAGGAGACTTCATGAAGCTCAAGCTTCAAAGGTTTGCAGCTCTGTCAACCAAGTAAAGGGAGTGGCTACTTTGATGAATGTGTATACAAAACATATTTGGAGCCATTTACCTTTTTTCTTCAGTTTTTCTTTTGGTGCTTGACATATTGATGTCTTCATTTTGTACCTAACATGAAAGTAGTGAATTAATGTGTGTCCACACTTTTGACTTGTAGTATACCTGCTGATGTTTTGGTAGATTCTCTGAAGAGTCAGGTGAACCGATGAACAACACACCTTTTCCCTGCAAACTACCAAGGTCGCTAAGCTTCCCTGAAAATCTAGTTGTTTTAAATGTTTACTATTGTCATAAATGTTGACATTTAAGTGTTAAGTTGAAGTATGTTGCTCAGAACTTGCCGATGTCTGTGCCAATCAATTTGAAAATAAAATATAAGCTTCCACCATTTGAAAAACACCAATCTCCACTGGCACATACACATAGCCTTTGGTTGTTTAATGAGCACAGTATTTTCCATCTCTACAGTACTCAAGAGCTCCTTTGATAGATAATTTATATATCTAAAA